>NW_023336193.1:0-129522 GCF_012550715.1 Geosmithia morbida
GTTACGATCTGCTGAGGGTAAGCCGTCCTTCGCCTCGATTTCCCAGTTGCGCCCTCGGGGCCCTTCAGGGGAGTCGGTTAACGGGATACCGGGGGGACAACGGCCCTTGCGGCTGCTGAGCTGTCTTGCCTCTAGGGTAAGCTGCTTGACTTGGCCGCGGCGCAAAGCGTGACGAATGTAATTTTCCTCATTTTTATTCGCGGCTGCGTTGTTACTTTTGAGATGCACCATTTTAATAGTTTACTCCAATTTCAAGACCTTGCACGCTCGCTACCAGCTCTTTTGCGTCTCTTGATTCGGGACGTGGCAGCTTCCTCCAATTCACTAACTGTCCTTGTGTAGCAAAGCAGAAAAGAACTGGCGATCCAGAGATCAACTCAAAGCAAGTCGCTGGATCCAGTATGACACTGGAGAGGGAGTTAGCTGGGTAAGAGGATGGCATTAGATTAGTAAACATTGGCACTTACATGCCGCCCGCTGCAAAATACACGGTCTCCTCTGAACTGTCTCTAAGTCTTGCACTCGCGACTTCGTACATACGAGTCGACCCACGCACGCTCTCCAAAATCTCTGGCGGTATCTTATGAGAGTGGCGAAAGAATTTCGCACGAGATCCTGCCCCCCATAACATGACGACGAGTATGTCATTCTGTAGGATTTTCTTTCGGAGCTGAAAGATGTGGCCTGGATCCGGTCGGAGTCTCCGGTAATCAGATAAGCCGCATCGATTGAAAAAGTGTTTAAGTATAGATGAAACGTGCTATTTGGTTAGAGAGGTGAATGACATGTCGTTTGAAGATATACTCACATTGTTCGTGAACACATTGTCGTGGTAGAATTTTACCCCTTCAGTTGTGTTAGGTAGAAACTGATGGTGACCTTGTTCCATGCGATAAATTGCAGAGCCTATTGCAGTATCCTCGATAAAATGAAAGCCATCACGCCGGATTTCTTCTAAGGCCCCAGGGGGGCTAACCCCGGTTGATAACATTTGAGGGATTGATAACATTTGAGGGGTTAAGGTGAGAGAAGAGACTGAGGGGGGGGAAGCACGGCAGTGACCCCTCGATGCACAACATGAGTAGAGACAAGACAATCCGATGCGCAGATGATCATGTGACCCAAACCTACCAAGTGATACAGATACTCCACCCCCACCCGTTCTTTTCATGCCACGCCCCACCGTAGCGCGGGTAGCAACAACGAGACAGTCATAATTTCCCTACCGTAGTTAAAGAAGGGGATCAGAGGAGTCGTACCTGACTACGTAAATGGTAGCGTACTGAAGTCTGCGAGCAGATGGCAAAGAAGGGGAAGTATGACATATGACGAGGTCAGTCATCGTAAGGACATGAAATGTTAGCAATGGTTTGACTCGATACCCTGGCCGTACCCAGGACGGAGGTGAGTGGCTGGTTGATTGTCTTCCATGCTGCGACATGGCTGTATCAATCCCCACTGGCACAAGGCCAACGCTTATGTTTGAGACGATCCCTGGCTTTGTCCCGCCAACTGTGAGTACTGCCAGGTCATACCCGAAGTAGCGCAAGAACTGACACCTCTGTTGGTCATACGTGCCCGATTTCACTTGCAGATTGTGCATGGTTGAAGAGAAAATGTCATGGCTAGGGGAGTCTGAGAAACATTTTATTGAGAGGCATAGTGGAATCGATGAGCAGAGAAAGAAAGGGTATGCCGCATTTCTATACTTCCACGTTCAACGGTGTACCTTCGTAAATTTTATGTATGTACATGCCACTCCCCCAAGCCTCGAAGACCAGTCCTCAGCCGCACCATGGGCTACCGCAAACCTAGATAAATTCCGGATCCCCTTCGCCGCCGTGCTTCAGAGTCAAGTTTGGCTGATTACGATTTGGCTGACCGGAATTTGGCTCGTAACGACCAGTTTCTCGACTACCTCAATACGTTTACGCACATCATACAAGCTCAAACATCAATGGATATCGAAACTAGAAAGAGACAATTCCAATCAGCAAAAACTTCTCCAGGATACGAAGACGAGACACGCTCGAGAGATAACGGACATCAAGAGACAAGAGCAAGATACCGAAGCGAAACGCGAAACTTTCGTCGCCAGGGAGAAGCCAGAAAAAGGGATCACAGGAAAGAGAAAGAAATACTCACTAACCTACGAAGCAGTTGAGAATTGAAGGTCATAATGAAGAAAAAAAAAAGCCGACCTGAACGACGAGATTGGCGACTTGTGCGGGGAGGCCAACAACTTACAGGAGTCTATCGAATTGAAGGACATTAAAAAACGAAAAGAAAGAGAAAATGAACAAACTGCTCTGGGAAGACTACGTGAATTGACGACTCTAGAGCAGCAGGTCGGCTCTAATGTCATGGATGAAGCGAAGGCTCCGTTAAGGGAATCCTGTGGGACAAGGGAGGAGAGTTGGCGAAGTTTAGTTGTTATGGTAGTTTTTACGCAACTTTGAAGCAACGTATTTAAGAGCGCGGAGACACTATGTACATGTACGCTTACATGCACGTTGTTCACCGATGCGGCAAGTTGACGCACGGATAAGAGATGCTTTGCGAGACATGAGGAGTACAAGCTGCGTTGAATATTCTATCCTCCCATCGACTTTTTTTCTCCCGGCGAAACTCCCATTGACATGTCCGTCGATGTCTAGAGAAGTTTGTCTAGCTGACGTTCATAAGTGTCGAAGGCGGCCACATGCACTGCCCTTGTTTCGTTCCAACATTTCCAGTGCCTCCACAAGTTGGGCAAATCCCGCCATCGAGGATACCGTTGTTGCATGCGCCGCACTTTGCCATGTTCATGGGAACAGATTCTGCCCGACTTGCATTAGTAACGCAGGTTCATGCGAGATCTCTCTCTCTCCACTCCTCTTCTATATTCTTTCTCGCTTTAGGGGAAGGGGAGAGCCACTCACATGGTTTGGCAATATAATGTGTTGATTACTTTAGAGAAATTCCGGATACATTGCTTGTACTTTTATACTACGAGTGCGGGGTTTTATGAAGTCTCGCCATGCTATCGTCGGTTTCTATCATGTGACAACTTCCAGAGAATGACTCCATTAAAAATTTTGACCCACAACTCCACCACTAGCGAATAAGATTCTATGTTCTCTAGCCATACCGCGAAAATATAACATAGCGTTATGTCGACTGAACAGTTGTGAAAATTCAAATAAGTGAGAATCACGGAAATAGTCGAAATCGAGTTGGAAAAAAACGTTGGGAAAAAAAAACTCACTCACTCACTCACTCAACACAATCAAAACACTCGATACACTCGATACGCTCAATACACGGTTTGCGCCATGACGAGAAATTTTATTGTGCGTTTTTTGCCAGCGGACAGGAAGGCAATGTAGATGGTCTCGGCGTCGCGAACTGAAGGGGTATCCGGTCGTTCTGGCTATCCTAGAATGAATGGCCGACTCAAAGTAACACGGTGTCTCGAGCTGATGAGTGACGCAGAGGTGGGAAATTGCAAACAAGGCCTGATTTTTTAGGGCTGAGGGGCGTTATTTGGCTCATGCGGGGATGAGATCTCGGGCGTCGAAGTGGGCCTTGCCATGTGACTACTACGCAAACGACATGCACTGCCGCCAAATAGGAATTGCCAGTTCGATACCACGGCGGCCAAGATTCTAAGGCTCAAGGGAACTACATGATGACTCTCGTGGAAAAATAAGACATCCATGAGTGGGAAAATCCAGGTGTGAAATAGAGAATAGCGGAGGGACAGAAGGGAGCGCCTTAGGAGAGAGCGAGCAAAAGAGCAAAAGAAACATGTGCTAGTATCTCACACTAACTAATGAATCCCAGCAACACATCACGCGTTCTACAGCTTCTCGTCAAGCCGCACGGTTGTTCCAACTCTGGTGATGAAATCCACGGCACACGGCGATCTTCACGGGGAGAATTCACGGTATATGAAATGAAAGCTGCGTGCCGTTCATACATATCGAAACATATTGAGTTCGAGTTAGTAGATGGAATTCTTGGGAGAATAGAAGAGAAACATATGGGAAGGAAATATTAGAGAAGGGGAACGGAGCAGCATGGATTTCATGCAGAGAAACTGACGGACAGTAAGTGGCGAGACGAATGGAGAGATAAGAGAGGAAGATACAAGAGAATGGAAGTTGACATAGCTTGATTGAAGCCATACGTATGACCTGTCCACCCCTCGGGAGCCGTGTGTACGAGAACTCTGCAGAGATGGACACCGTACTGGCATGGAAGCATCTCGCACTGATTCGGTAGTCGCCGACGAGAACGAGCCTTCGCTTCGACCACGACACAACATGAGCATGAGATCGGCCTGGGTCGAGCGTAGCAGGGGTAGCTATTTTGTCGTAACTCGGACCGTGCTACTGAAGACGACCACATGTATGCGTACATACTTGTACTTCGTACCTCACCTGAACCGACTCATCCCTGCGAGCATGTGCGATATGCATGGGAGTTTTTTTGGTGTGGCAATATTGTCAACTGTGAGTACATATTGAAATTGTCAATCACTAGTCATCTGCCCAAATGATTTGGTGGTTCTTACCACTTCCCGTTTGCGTGCATGCAACTTCTTGCGACCGAAATTGAGAATGATTTGTTGAGGTCAAACTTTGCGTAAATTACATGCATCGTGCTGCGAAAAAAAAACAGCATCGAAGACACCGCGCTAAACCAACCCCCGGGATCCTTCGTCGGCAGGCGACTTGACAAAAAGTCTTCGCCAAAACAACAGAGCGATACCATGAGTGTGCGGTGGCGTCTACCCATAGATGTCATTTACTGCCATGAGGCGCATTGAACGCCGAGTATCCAAGCACAGTAGGTCTTGAAACATGTACCGATATCATCAAGTTGAGGCCTAGATCTTAGAATATGATTGAATATGGCAGAATCCGCTGGTACTTTTATAGTGTCTCCTAGTCGACCGATAGTCCCCGCTAATATAATCCGCCCTCCTGACTGCTACGTGCTCCTTTTGGCTCCCTAGCGAACTCTACCTCCACACATTATCATCACCACACAAATCTTCACAGACTCATGCTAAAGCGTAAATGACGGACCTTGTAATCTTTTCGGAATGCCCTATTAGCTCAATACTTAACCATTTTCATCCCTATGTCTATCACCACGACATATGTTTATGTTCGCGCCGCGGCCCCCTTCTAACAATAACACACAATCCCCTACATCGTTATCCTCTTGTTTCCTCGCCGCCCGCGAATATTGAGGCTAACCAGATATTCTAGAGCGACATCATAGGAGTCGGCAACACTGCCATAGTTGAACTTCTGCCCTTAGGGGATTAAGTGAAAAAGTTTTCCACACCCATTGGCAAGTCCATATGATAAAGGAACGGATAAAAGACCGTAAAATATTAGAGCATTTAAACCGCCGCGCTCAGAAACAGCCGTATGTGCGCCTTGACGTTTTGATCCGCTAGGTGTTCAAGACGACGCACTAGCTCGATAGTGTCTTCGACGCACTAACAAATAATCAACTACAATACACAGTGCAACACTTGAACCTCCGCTATCGATACCAGCACACCGACCTACGGTCGCATGAGTCAGGGGCCGGCAACGACGGGTACCACTAGCTACATATTGATAACGGGGAGAATCATGTAAATCAACATCTACGACGTACCACGTCTACTAGCGTGTCGGCTGAACGGACACGCTAGTGCGCCGATACTCAACTAGGCAAGCGCTGAACGGTCCGTATGGAGCGTATTCCTACGTGTACTTATGCTCCTAGAATCTACCCCGTCCCCTTGATTTTCTCCTATCACCCGTGTCCTCATCTGCCTTGCATATCTCTGCCATTGCTTTTGACCACGATGATGCAACTCGACGAGAACCTATATACGATTAACCACCTAGGCTATGGACTCCTCGAAGGTTATTTTGGCTACCTCTCGCCGGTGTCTAGCAAACCAGCTCCCCTCCTCCAGCTAATACGTTTCCGCCGCCTCTCTTCGCCGGCGGTCAGGAATGTAGCGGCCCCCAACCGAGTCCTCCCCCCGAAGAAACACAGCGTTACCTATTCCTATCATTTCTTTTAGATGATCAGGTGCAAACAAAAGGCCCATACCCCAGAGTTCTTACATGCTTGAAGCCCCCTGCTATAGAAGACGGAATATGTATTTATCTCTTATGCCGGAACTTGCGAGGGGGTTAGCTATTCCACGACAAAATCTCATGCTAGGCGAAGCGGGTCGGGGTTATATTGTGGGTTTTCGGGTCGAAGCCTTCTTCATTCTATATCAAATATATCACGTCCTATATTGAAGGATACTATACACGGCCTATTAGATGGAAGAGAGACTTAGTTCTGCGTTCATTTGATTTTAACTGGTTTACAAGTGATGGATAAATATGTAAATATAGTGTAGACGGCACGTTCCCAAGTACCCTAGCTAGTAGACATTATAATTCTGTATTCTCTGAATTCGTTCCTTCTAGACGGGGGGCCACGTAGATAACCCCGGCCCTGGTTAGCCTCGCATGACGAACAGACTCCCTATTGCCTCGTGCATCGAATACACGCTATTCGTAGTAAACGTGATTGGCCCGTTTGTTACGCTTGAGGTCCTAGAACTAGCATCCCGGTGCCTAGTAAGTACTCTGTCTAAAAGTACAGCTAAGATAAACTAAAGGAGGTTTAAAGAAAAAATGGTCTTATTCATTTTCTATCCGCACTCCCGGAGTGCCTAGAAGATGCAGCTAGATTAGCAGCCTAGATGGGTGTGTCTAGTGAAGTAGAAATATATATCAAGCATGAAGAAACGGCATTAAAATCATCATTTCTACCTATTCCTACCCTTTTCTTACTAATATTCCTTACTTTCACGCTTTAACATCATAGAGAAGGAAGTTTATAGCTATTGGCGACACGATCACGTGTCATGAACCCACTAGGCGACAACTATAAGAACGCAGTCGTACTGTAGATGTGACCCCGCTTCGGGTCATTAACACAAGCATCATGGCCACTTCTACGTACCTCCGCTTTATGCTTCCTGGCGGCCTAGACCTAGGTTGGCTAGATTTCGAAATTCTCAGCATCATGAATGACGACTTACTATGCCAACTCTAAGTCGAGTGTTCATTTGCTCTCTCAGTTATCCAGGACGAATCTCGTCGTCGCAAAGGCGAAGTTATTAACCGAAAATTCGTCGAGCGATTTTGCCGCGCCCGGAATGATCCATAGCAACCGCCTAATGATAAGGACGGTAAAGACGACAAGACGAAGTTCCTCATTACGCAGTATAGAGGAAGGCCCGAAGCCACGCATGTATATAGCCGCCTAAACTATAGTGACGCGGCAAGGGTCATCCGGCTCACACTTCGCTAGCCTCGCACCAGGACTAATCAACTTTACTCCCCTTATAGCACGACGAACGACTCGAGAACATCCCCGTCTCCCAATACATCCAATTCCGTTATAATAAGGATGATTTCTTTCCTCGGTAACCGCATGCCGGTAGAGTTTTTTAGAAATACATTGAACGCCTAGTCGCGAGATGGAGAGGTTTACGGCATGATGATATCTATCGACGTATGGAACCGTGACCTCGACAAACTCCTTTCTTCTGGTATTGTCCGAAGCGATGGTGGTTTCTATATGATGGGGGACACCGAAGTACCTCAACCTGCGGAAATGCCATCTCTTGACCCCCCGACACGACAACTTGCCCTAAGTCATGTACTGTTCATATTCCCTAAAGAAGGCGGAGACCCCCTAAGGTAGGTACCACCTACGCACTCTTGCCTGACTTCATTGGTTAAATGGCTATAGATATACGCAGAAGGGAACAGCACTCCAACCGGTACTTTTGCGGCTGATCCCGTTCCTATGGGAAGGGCCACTAAAACATGACCAGCCAGAATATCTTGAAATGGCACTTGAAACTCTATTGACAGCGTCTTAGTTTAGGTGCTTCGAAGATAAGATGGAATTTCTCATAACGGCCGTAGAGGTTTCACTCCTTATTGGCACCCCGCTTAGTCTCTTCCGGGTTGAATGTCGACTCCTCGCCTTACGAAGAATCCACAATAAAACAAAACTACCGCTATCACTATGGCCTCCAGTCGAGCGGTTACCTGCGGATAGCAACAGGTCCAACGCAATCATATAGAAGCTATACTTATTCAAGATATAAGCCATGGTTGATAACGGCGCTACTAGCGAAAACATTTAGGAATCCATTAGAATTATTCGGCCCTTCGACGAAAGATCTATATCATCACAAGAAAGGCATGTCTTTTTAGAGGCCCAATTGCTACTAGTCTAAACTCTTCGATTCGAGGGAAAATTTCCCCAAGCCTTATGCGTCTTCACCAATGCTAGGAAGGAGGCAATCGCTTCAGCCTACAGAAATGTTGTGAAGATTGGCACGCAATATTACGAGACATTGTGCGAAGTAGGACATTGTGGTTCTGCCATTCGACAGGTTGTCGAGGATGCGAAGGTCATAGGATATAACTAGAGTTTAGAGCAAGGGTATGGACGGCGTCTCATCTTAGCTCGCGCCAGCGCTTACCTCATGCATGCACTCTAGGATATCAAGGGTTCCGTCAGGCCTGATCTATCTCATTTACAAGCGGCGGAGACGGACTTCCAATGGCTGCATTGCATCTATCGCCGCATGCCCACGCCGAGCAACACTATCAAAATGAGATTGTTTTCTATCCAGTGTGGTCTTACAATAGTGTGCTATATCGAGGAGAAGTGGGAAGATGCCTCGTCTTATTAGGAGACAGCGAGAAACTCCGCCGACAAGCTCTATCCTAACAAGGGCTACGCGTTCATAATCATAACATATTCATTAAGTCAGGTCTACTTCCACCTCCGGCATGGCGGCGCAGTAGATATGTACAACGAGGCCAAAGAGCTATGGGATTCCATAAGGCCTACACGGCAACACTATTTTATTGGCCTTGGCTCGCTTTGGCTAGAGTTGTTAGGCAATTAGGAGGACCAACGATGCGGGGAGAGAATGATGGGTATATAGATCAACCCGCGATCGATAGCGTTGAGCAAATGATGAAGTTAGCAAATCACGATATATGAGCTGTTCTGACGTTTGATCTTATTCCTTCTAGATCTAGCTACGATAAGGATATTCCACTAGCTGTAAAGCCAATGCTAGTCTTGCTGCAGTCTTGCTAAAACCATCCCAACTAAATAAAGACTGCCGGTTACTAAAACATAGCTAACTTGTTCGTCTTTATAAATTTCTTCCATAGCTTTATTAATAGGAGCAATCCGGGTTTTCCCATAGGGAAACGTCGTTTTCCATGCCGCCTCATATTCCTCTATGCGAGAAGTATTCATAACGTTAGTGTCCGATGTAAATGTAACACTCGATAACCCCTTGATCGTGGACAGGGACTTCAAAGTGCCTAGACCATCATGCCGGTCTGAATCAAGGCCAAATAAGAGATGCTTCCCTACAGTGCCTTACAGTCAGTCTAGGACAGCCAAACAGCGTGTAAAAAGTACTTATCTCGAATGGGAAATACTGTTGAACCAGGCAGCGGTGTGAAGTCCGCTCATTGGGTTGTGTGCACCATCAAGACACCAAATCACGCCGTTTTTTTGTTCTGTTTGAAAGCGCCCCGGCCAGGCGAAGTTTCGAATCCCAGCCTGGATATCCTCTTCGGAAAGTATATGACCAACTTGCCTATAGAGGAATTCCCGACAAGCCTCCCGGGCTAGAGAGGCATTGACCCTTTGCACTGGGACCGGGATATCCTCGAGATCGGCTTGAATGAACCTAAGGCTGGTGCCCTTTGCAGCTGCACGACACTTTAAAATCTTAGAGACCTCCAGAACCTGTGGCGATGATAAAGCTGGTGCGCCAGTTTTAAAGATCCCCCCTTTGTGCCATGCAATATTCTCAATAGTCGGTCCGAGCTCATCTATGTGATCAAGCCCAATCGTTGTAGTAGCCGTAACAGCCGGTTGATTAACGACATTTGTAACGTCGTACTCGCCGCCGTGGTGGGCCTCGTAGATAGCGACATCAACTCCCTCTTTAATAAACGTGTGGAATGACAAAAGAGCCAACAGCTGGAGAGATCGAGGGCCATCGCCTAGGCAGTCCCAGATTTCGAATAGGTTTTCGGCAAATTTAGTCTCGGAAATGGGGTTTGCATTAAGGCGAATCCGTTCCGTATATTCAATTAAATGGGGGGAAGTATAAAGGCCGACTCGCTTCGGGAATCCGGTTCTTGCGCCATGTGCAAGAAGCATGCTTTCAATGTATGCGCAGGTGCTGCCTTTTCCCTTAGTCCCGGCAATGTGAATTACCTTTAGTTTATCGAGATCACGATCCTTGAATCGGTCAGCTAAGCACCAAGAAACAGTCCAGGAGGCCATACCGTATGTCCCAATTTGTTTAGCCAGCCCTTTATCTTATGTAGATGGGGAGTGCCTCGGAGCGTGGTCGTGCCATGCGGTAGGGCAATCGGATATTGCGATAGCTTCCTTGATCGAGAGGCCCGTAATTTAGCCAAAAGGGCTTTCGCATCCTGTGAGAGTTAGAATCAGTGGTAATTTCACGCTGGGAGTGAGTAGTCACCTTAAAGTCCCGACCGATAGATACCATGATTTACAACGTCTCCTATCGACAACGTTTCGAGGGCGTGCACCTCAAGTAAGGAGGCGGGGAAAGAAAAAGCGCGCCTATATCGAAGCATGGATTACTATTGGAATAAGCAGCTGAGTCGTCAGCTGGAACAGGTTGTTCCGACCCGAACAACAGGTCTAAGGGATTAAAAGACCACGTTTACAGTCATTTTTTACCTATATAATCTATCATGATCAACAACATCGCAATGGTACAAACGGCAGAAATATTTACGTCAATGTTTAAATCCCCATTTCCTTTACCGATGCTGCAACTTCATTAACGAAGAGAAACAACATCGTGTTACGAAATCTGTACCGATTGTGTTAGGCAACGAGCCGACCTAGGGAGGGATGGTATGAGATAAGTGAAGAGAGTTGTCAAGGGACGTTCAAGAAGGGGCCAAGTAGACGCGAGTTCGATGCGAAGGCACAACGAAAGGGAAAATGGCATTGATCGTTGCCCTCCTTCCTTGCAAGGAAGTCTGGCTTATATATAGGCTGTGGGTCACGTGACACCCTTTGACCCATTTCCCCTCTAACAGATTGCTTTGTGTACGATGATGCTTTTGCGGCTACTACAATAGTTGCAATAAAACAAAACAACTCCCCCATCTTTTAACAATTTCTTTTTGTAAAAGTTTGTCTCGTATGATCTATGTTTCGGATGCCAGGCCGGCCAATAACGCGTAAATATGGAATAGGGGAATGTTAGTGCACTAGACGCAATGAATGGTAGACGATAAAGAGTGACCGGATATATTTGCGTTTATATATAGTTACGGACCTCACACTCGATCAATTAATTGCCTACGGATACTATAATCAGCGTTCTACTATGAACAAAAGTCTTATTGCAGTACCTTCCGCCCATCTTTCATACTTCCTTACACGATCCCCTTTTGCCAACTTTACGGCTTGGAGTTACCAACTGTAGACAATAGCATTCCTTGCAGAACCTGCAAAGGACTCGCAGCTGGGGTAAAGATTGGTAACGACTGCTCAAATTGCCACCAGCTTCAAAGGCGCAGAAAACACGTTACAAACGACCCAATCTTGGTAAGCATACCTAGGTAATCGAAGTGAACCAAGTCTAATGGTAGCAGGTTAGAAATAACATAAGAAACCATCGAACCGGAGCAGAGAGGGAGTGACATAGAGAGGGCGAAGAGTACTTTGCGGAGTAAGAAAGAGTTAGATAGATCCGTATACTTTAATTTATAGTGGATGATTCTTCGTCGCAATTACTCAACAAACGTTTCGTTTACGCAGGGACTCCCGCCAGGAGGACTCGTGGCATAATTACGATATCAACAAATGCGTCAAAGAAATGTATTCTAACAGCTGATCATCACTAGTTTAAACCATCTAGTTCTTTTTATTACAAAAGCATACCTTTTAGATGACCGTCCTGCGTTCAACAGATGGGGGAGTACATAGTCATACTCCCAACACCACTTCTCTGACTACCCTGTAGCACAGAGTCGTACCAACCGTCACACGCAGTATGCTATCAATTATTTCGCTAAACAAGAAATTCAATTCTTTTCTTAAGAATTTATCGTAATCTTTAAGCCAATATTCTTCGGGACAATATTTGTCTGTGGAATGTAGCGGAGTGGATAACAGCTGTATGAGGGGCAAATAAGTAGATACCATCGTGCGCATGATCAACATCTCGGAGGTTAACGTCTCGGCTGCGCCCTGGCCCGCGATGGCGCCGGTGACAAGAAGACGTGGCCGTTTCGAGTACGTAAGACAACACGCCATTGTCCTGCTCGTATCGGTGCGGTATTTTTGCAATTGGCTGTCTCACGATGCAAGAGTTAGGGGGATGTGTCTTGAGAGAACCGTTGACATCTTCATAGGAGAAGGGGGTACTTGATAGAAGAAGTTGGAGTACTTATGTGGCCGTGAAGGAGGGGTCGGGCCTCGGCCAGGTTGGTGGCACGTGATGAGAAATTGGAGGAATCAGAAAGCGGGATCCCCGACTGCGACACACGAAATACATATATGTACTTACGAGCATCGAAGGGTTTGAATAGAGTGATAATATTGAACATGAGCCCCTTAGTGGTTCAGCTGGCCCGAGAGAGGGACGTACAGTACGTTGTGAAGAATTTGAACTGTATTCTTCATATAAGCAAACTGGGATAACACAGTACGCTATAGAGAATAACACACCGTGTATTACACAACACCAAGCACCACTTGTGGAAAGCCATTCTCGTGTGCGCATCGACTCCTCATCCTGGTCTTCGCCGCCACCCCCATCCTTTCCCACTGACACCAAGGCTCTAGAATGCGTGATTAATTCAGAGGTAATGATTTTTCCCGCGCATATCGAATCGTCTCCTTATGCACGTCATATTTGTCAGCCACTGCTATCTCACGTCAAACCATGGCGCATGATGCACCACCTACCGTGGATTCTCTCATCCTGACCTTGGAAAACCTCGAGAAATCTGCCGACCTACTCAGTGAGGAAGCTAATGAGTTGTCAAAAAAATCTGATCCCCATCAAGCTGCCACTAGTGACCTCCGGCATGCCTATGCTGGTCTATTCCTTCAACTTGTCGGCCTCAGGGAAGCGTTCACGGCATGTTTGAACAGATTAGCAACCAGGTTCGGCAGATACGACGAAGCTCTTCCCTATGGAACGCCTCGGATCTTCAACAGTTGCCGATCTATGTTGGAGGCTTTGCCGTGGTCCAAGCTCGATTTGCTATCCCTGGATGCCATTATCGAGGCCAAGACCAAAATCCTGTGGTTCCAGAGATCCATTTCGAATTCCGCCAGCTGGACCTCCAGTGATGAAGGCCTACTGCTTTATCTCTCTTTTATTCCGGAAAAGCCACCGCGAGACTTTCAAGCTCTCGAAATCTCCGCTACCGAGCTGCGTCATTGGCGGTCCGTAAGCCGAGATGAGCCTTCGTCGGAGAGCAGCTCGGAGACAGTGTCGTATTGGATGACCATTCTGAATGGTGCCTTCAACGACCGAGAGCCCGAGGAGTTCCACTTGGAGAGAATTTTTGCCGACCTTCGAAGCCAGGCCATCCCCGATTACGCTGAGGCGTCTGTGAAATGGCCACAATATGCTGGTCGGTACTGGTCTGTCCTTAGACCCCAGATCTTCTCACTTTTCAACGCTTCAAGATCCTTCAACTTTGTCCAATGGGTCCTAGAGTTTGCCCGAAAAACATGGCCCGAAACGTATGGGAAGTACGCTGCCGCAGAGCCTATGATGGATCTTACCGATGCTCTTTGCAGCGGCACCATAACCCCTCTTCATGTCGCTGCTTCTCTTGGCCTCCCCAACTTATGTCGCGACCTTTTATCCTCGGGGTCTCATATCAATAAACAGGGGCCTATGGGGACTCCGCTGCTTTGCTCCCTTCTCGGACACAACTCATTTCTAGAGGCTTTATACCTCACTCCTTGGCTAGCCCCCACCAATCCGATCACATACGCCAACCAGGACCGCGTTGAAACTATTCTCCTATTGATTGACGCAGGTGCTGACTGCACGTGCGACTTCAAGTGGGGTGATAAAAACGGTTCAATCCTTCCGTTGGCATTCTGGGCGTCCCTCGTAATGAACAATGAGTCCATCCTCCATCGGGTTCGTGAGAAAGGAGCTAGTGTCGACTTCGCCATGGAGGAAGTCCTGCGATATCCCGAAACCGAAATTGAGGGCTCAAGAAACAAGAAGACCATGTCCAAGCTGCTTACGTATATCTTTGACCTTTTTATGAAGCAGCTGGTTGACGATTTCAACTTCGACGAAGGCGTGAACAGTGTCATAAAGAGCCTTATGACCCGCATGGACATTGATTTTGCTAGTGAGGGTGGACAGAGGAAGCTCGAAGGCGTTCCGGATGAGGTTATATTCACCCTGTCTGAATCTGCAATCCTAGAAGGCATGAGCGTTGAGCTACGTCGCCTTGTTCTCGATCCCAGATTTGACCCGAATCCTGAATCCGTCGACGAAGAGGACTGCGATACATTGCTGCACACAGCTGTTTCAAGCAACTCTCTCCTCATAGTTGACATCCTGGTCAGTGCGGGGGCGAAGCTGAATGCCGTAGGCCAGTACGGACGAACCCCGATCATGGTTGTGGAGTCAGTGCAGATGCTTGAGAAGCTGGTGGAGCATGGTGCGACTACGACGGACGTGGACTACGATGGGCGAAATATTTGGCATTACGCAGCAGCAAACAATGACATGGATATGTTGGAATGGCTGTGTGATAATGACCCTTGGAAAGCTGAGAATCTCAAAGCCGTCACCGACGGGGGATGTACGCCTCTTGCGGAAGCATTCTTCTCCATTGAGAGTCTGGCGGCCCAGCCTTCCAGCATGGGCCCTACTCAGAACCCCGAGGCCGCTACAAGGCTTCTCCAGGAGTATGATGGCAATACCTTTCTTATGAGCCCTACTCCCTTGACCCACCTGGCAGCTGCCTGGGGTGACCTGGGACTCATCGAAGGGCTTGCGAAGTTGGGTGCCAATTTTCGCCAGCCAGACGAGGACGGACAGACTGCACTTCACTATCTCAACTTTTCAGCCTCCACACAGGTTGTCAAGAGACTTCAAGAACTCTGCTATGGTGCACCGGTCGAGTCTGACCAAAACTTCACGCCGGCGGAGACTATATTTACCAATTTTTGGCCTTTCTTTGACGAATCCGACCCTGTGCCATCACTGCATCCTTCCTGCAAACAGCCTCTGTCTGAAGAGGCGTATTCTCTGCTACTGAATGAAGACACCATTTTATCAATAGATGGGCGAAACAACAATTGCTTCTGGGAACGCTTCTGCGCCAACGTGATCCAGGCCAACCCGTTGCCGACGCATGCTGGGCGAGCGAAACGCTTATCGGTGCTCCACGACTCCATAGCTACAGCTTTGAGGTGCATCGTGCGCGCTGGCGGACTCCACAACTACGAAGAAAGAAAGGGCTGGTCAGCCGTCATGTGCTTCCGGGGTGGCGAATTGGAAGAAGTGACCCGAGTCATCAAATTTTATGAAAGGCGACCACGCAAGTCGTGGAATGTCAAGTACTTCCACCGGTCCATCATCGCAACACTTGAGAACTCTGGGCCTATCGCGGCGGAAAATTTCTACCGATCGGCATACGCCGTCCATCTTCTTGCTGAGGCTGCCTTGCATCGCAAGATGGCGTTAGTCAAACATCTCTGCGCGCGAGGTGTCAGGGTTTTCGAATGCCATAATGGCAAATGCGGCCCCGTTGAGCTCGACTTCCTATACCCACTGGAGTGGATCATCACGCGTTCTCGCGATACCGAGCCACTAGGTGAACTTCTGAAGCATGTTACCGCCAAGGAACTCAATGACGGGCAGGATAGACTGGTTGACGCCCTCTGCTCCTGGAAAGGGACTGGAAAGCCAGCCAAGATTGAGATGCTTCTCCGAAAGGGCCTGGACCTCAATTACCTGCCCAAGGGGGACGATGCGGATTCCATGCTGGGACGAGTGATTTTGAACGGCGTGTCCGATGTAGCCGTAGAGCTTCTGAAGAACGGCGCAAACCCAAGGCTTGGATTTGGGAGCTCGAATGCGGCGCTCTGTGCAGCATACATGGGTGATCGCAGGGTTTTGCTTGAGATCATGAGACGTTTTGGCAACGACTTCCCATGGAAAGAAGTTGGGAGGACACATGGAGACCTCGACGGGAACGTGCTCCATATCGCCTGCTTCCAAGGTCACGACGAAACACTGACAACACTTTTGGAGCTGGAGGGTATGACGGGGCTCGTGTCTCATGTTAACGGCCTGGCTGACGGTAAGACTCCAGCCCATATCGCAGCGCTGATGGGGTCTGCACGCTGCATAAAAGTGCTCAACAAATGGGGCGCCAAATTTGATATTCGCGAGGAGACACAGAATGGCGGGACGCCGTTACATGTCGTTTGTAGTATTGTCCCGACTAAAGGATACTGCGATACACTGTTAGCGCTCACAGAATTCTGTCCGGCTGCTGTCAAGATCAAGGATACCAAGGGCCGTACTCCTCTGACTATTGCCATTGAGGGGGGACATACCGCATATCTGGAGACGCTGTGGAGAGTCGATGCTTCCATTGACGAGCTTGCCGACAAATGAGAACGGCACAGTTTTTGTTTTGTCTACTCGTATGTATTATGGTTGCCTAGTAGGAAGAATGAATGGACCACGCTCTTCAGACATGAGTCAAGGCTTACGGCGATTGGTATTAGTAACCCTTTTTTCTTTGGGAGKGGGGGGGGGGGGGTTGTGAAGTGCCTTGCAGATACAGGCCCTGTACGAAGAGTGCGTGCAGCATCACCCTGCATCTCCACGGACTACAGATGGTTTATTAGTGTCTCTGATCCTGATCCGGCGAGAGACCCAATGATTAATTCAAATGGTTGGCTCGCGGTGGCCCGTGCATCCTGCACATTCATGGAGCTCTACGCGACCGATCCAGCCCTCTCTTTGATCCAAACTCTCGTCGCCCTGGGAACAGTACAGTATTATGCGAGTACGGATATTAATATGGGCGCAAAAAGTAATTACAGATGCCTGTCTGCAATACCACTCGTACTTGTCCATACGAGGAGTAGATGATATAATACTCGTGCTCCGTAATGCTGCATATAATTCGGATGATTGCCCCTTGAGTTTGACCCTCGGGCGCTGGACTTGGGCGCATAACATTGAAGCTTTATCCTACACCTTTACGCGCTCCTTCTCAACGCTCTTGCCTCAACACCTTCCATTGTCCACGCGCCATCATTTCGTCACCCTCTACACGCTCAATCTCACCACACCTGCCCATTTTTATATTCCATTGTCTATACGACCATGGCCTCGGTTACCTTCTCATCATCTAGTCGCAGCCCGGATTGGGTCGTTTCGCCAACATCAAACGCCCAGTAAGCATACCTCCAATCCCACCCATCTTCCAGCGCCACGCCCCCCTTCAAAACTCGCCGAATGCGCGAAGAGCTGGAAAGCAATAGCCGGCAGATGTCTGACTCACAGGTAAATCAATAGCCTGACGAATGACCGGTCGTGGTTTACCGACGAATTCACCGAAATCGACTCTCACATCAGCAATGCGCACGTATCAATAGCCAACATTCCCGTCCGTGGCTTGGGCACTGTCATCCTCCCGGTCCAACAGCTGGCCACTGGACAGGGCCATACCATCAATGGAAGCATGCGCCTCCAGAGAGTCCTGTACGTGCCCGACTACCCTTGCAACGTAGTTGGTGGGCCAATCCGATCACTCGCGACGATCCACTTCAGCTCTCTGACGCCTCGAGGCTCCCTGGTCTATGGCGATGGTTCCGTAGCCGCTATATTCATGCCCGGTCGCAACTTTTATCAGATCATGCTTCGAAGCCCACCCGTCGGCCCGCCTCTCGGGAGGTCCGTCTTCGAACAACACCCTGAGTACGGCCACATGGCCGCGTTTACATGGGCCGAGGACGCGCAGCAGCGTTGCCTGTCCTTTCTCTCGGCCGGATTTCCAAACCTTGCTGCATCGTCATGCGCCACCAACAGAGAAGTAATGCCCATCACCAGCTCTGTCGGCGTGGACGCTAGTTATCATCGCAGCAGAAAGCGTCGCGCGCAGGACGAGGATTACGAAACATCCCCATCTACGCCCACATCCCCTATGAGGGCTGCCAAGAGACCGAGAGCGATGGGCGAGAGCAATTGCAGGGCCCGACGTATCCTGCCGGCTGTCTTGCCAGCCCGAGGCTGAAATTCGTGGACGTATTGTAATGCTTTTATTTTTATATAGTCATGGGCAAAATGGTATCAAATAGGCGCAAAGGTATGAAAACTAACCATGTCATCGAATGTCGGAAGCATGATATGCAGCATGGATATGGGCATGCTCCGCTACATGGCGTATGCATGGCTTTGTGGAGGGTTTGGATTCTGGCCTCTGGCTTTCGGTCAGAAAAAGCAGGGCGTATTATTAATCAGAGTTCACAATTGCTACCAGTAATCACAGACAGTATAACGGGTCTTCTGGATATCGTTTAATCACATTTGTCAAAAGTACAGGTAAGTTACGCACTCGCAGTGGTATTGAAGCCTCTACCCTGAGGGCGACATTCAACAACAGTGGTCAGCTCAATGGCAAGACAATCACCCTAAAAGTTGATTCATTACACTATTTTGGCTAAAACCTCTGGTCAAGTGACCTGGTGATCTTAGCCTTTTCATTAACATGTGATATTGAGTAGTATTAGTATATGATCTATTACACCTCAGGTTAGCACTTCCGGCACCCTAGTCTAATAATCATTTGGTAGGGGCAATGGCTTTCAACAGACTGTATTTCCAGCGCATGCAGAGAAAGTATACCTATGACGATGACCGCTACCGAAAGGCGACAAGATGGTAAGTAATATCACAAAGAGCATTGATGATAAGATGGGATGTCAAGGATGGCCATCTTAGAAGATATAGCCTACCTTGTCTCATAAAAGAGTCATCCACGTGTATATAGACCATATTTTTCAATCTGTAAATATTGCCCTATATTGTGTACGTGTTATGTATCGTCTTTGGGGATAGTCAAAGGCCCCACACGTTGCCATATACTCATTTTTTTCTTGGGTTAAATACTTCTTCCTTCAGTTTCCCTTTGCCATTCGCTTTCACCTTAAATCTTGGCATACTTCTTGAAGGCATCGATCAGACCACCGGTTGATCCATCGTGGCCCTCGCCGTTTCCAGGCTCATCCAGCTCCTTAAGGATTTTCTTGGCGAGCACCTTGCCCAGCTCAACACCCCACTGGTCGAAGCTGTTGATATCCCAGATGGCACCCTCGGTAAAGGTGAGGTGCTCGTAGTAGACAATGAGGGCGCCCAGCTCAGCGGGGCCAATAGAGCCACCCACCAGGATCGACGTCGTGGGGCGATTGCCCAGGAAGCGCTTGTGGGGGACCAGGTCGTCGGGAGCACCCTCGGCCTTGACCTGCTCATCGGTCTTGCCAACCATGAGAGCCTCGGCCTGCGCAAAGTAGTTGGAAGCCAGCATCTTCTGGTGCACATTGTCTGAGATGGGGTTGTGCGACTTGGCGGCCAGAATAAAGTCGGCCGGGATCAGCTTGGTACCCTGGTGAACAAGCTGGAAGAAGGAGTGCTGGGCATTGGTGCAAGGCTCGCCAAAGAGGATGGGGCCTGGAATTAGATGCGTGTCTTGTCAGCTACGTGCAAGCTAGATAAATACGTGGACAAAACGTACCGGTAGTGTACTTGGCCGCGGAGCCGTCCGACGTAATGGATTTGCCGTTAGACTCCATGGAGAGCTGCTGCAGGTAAGCAGGGAAACGGTGGAGGTACTGGTCGAAGCTGTTTGTGCGAGGCCTCTTGTTAGCACATTCTTCTCTAGGCGGTATAATTTCAGATCCTAAAACATACGGAGCAACCAGGTGAGTCTGGGCGTGGAAAAAGTCGGAGTACCAGACGCTCAGAAGACCACCGAGAACGGGGATGTTCTCGCGCAGAGGTGCCTCGCGGAAGTGCTTGTCCATGGCGTGGGCACCGGAAAGAAACTTGTGGAAGTTATCGTAGCCAATGTAGAGGGCGACACTAAGACCAATGGCGCTCCAGACTGAGTAACGGCCGCCCACCCAGCTCTCGAAGCCGAACATGTTCTTGCTGTCGATGCCAAACTTGGTGACCTCGGACTCATTGGTCGACAGAGCCACAAAGTGCTTAGATACATCACCCTTGTTTCCAGTCTTCTCGAGGAACCAATTCTTGGCGGTGGTGGCATTGGTCGTCGTCTCGGCCGTGGTGAAGGTCTTAGAGGCAACAAGGAACAGGGTCGTCTCGGGGTCTGAGTTGTTAAGGGCCTCGGTCATGTGGGTGCCATCAATGTTGGAGACAAAGTGTAGGGTCATGTCCTTAGCGCCGTAGTACTTGAGGGCTTCGGTGACCATGACAGGACCGCTGTTGGTGGAAAGAGTGTTAGTGCTGTCGTGATTCCATAAAAGTACCCATACACCTTCCGTGGAAAACACAAGGATTGAGAAGCGGCAGAGAAATGTCAGAACCTACAGGTCGGAGCCACCAATTCCAATGTTGACAATGTTGGTGAGCTTCTTGCCCGTGTATCCCTTGTACTCGCCACTGCGGACCTGCTCCGAGAACTCCTTGATGTGGTTGAGAACATCGTTGACACCCCCGGGGCCGTTCATGACGTCCTGGCCGTCAACCTTCATCTCCCAGCCGCCGACATTGCGCAGGGCAGGGTGATAGACGGCGCGGTTCTCGGTGAAGTTGATCTTGTCACCACGGAACAGGGCATCGCGCTTGCGTTCCACACCGGCCTGCTCGGCAAGCTTGACCAGCAGGTCAAGCGTCTCCTCTGTCAAGAAGTTCTTGCTGAAGTCGAAGAGCACATCGGCAGACACGTCGCTTCCGGGGGCAAAAGTGCGCGAGAAGCGGCTGAAGCGCTCAGGGTCTGAGGAAAAGGCCTCCCTGAGAGTGAAGTTCTTGCTAATGGCATCGCGGTTGGTCTGCAGCTCCGACCAAGCGGGCAGAGTGTTGGCGGGAGCCATTTTTTGTTATTTTGTTATTTTGTTACTTTCGTTAGATGAGGGGTATCAATCGAGGGGTAGCTTCGCGGGATTCCTGGACAAGCACGACGTGACGTCAGCATCAGTAATAGGTGAGGGAAGAGGTGTGAACATCTCTCGATGATTTCCGAGGCTTCCGGGAAGAATCAAAACGAGGTTCCGGTGCTTCCGAGAAGAAGCAAAGGAGGCTCAAGAAGAACCATGCGTGATTCTCCCTGATGATGGGGAAGGGGGAAGAACTGTCCCTCGCGTCTTGTTCAGGCAATAGCATGACGTAGTGTGGGCATACAGGGAGCAAACAAAGCTCGTCGCCATCAAAGAACGTACCTAAATAGAAACTCTCGTCGAAGCAGTGGAGGTTAAAGGATGAGTGTTTAGTAGAGATTGGGGAAATCACAAGAAAGACGTTGGGCGAGGACAGTCGTACGACGTATATACCTGAGTTTCGGCCAAGAGAGTGGGACTGAGAGGGCGGGGGTGAGGGGAATGACGGACTGATGAGGTCCGGGTAGCTAACCTTAACTATAGAAAACTTCAGTGAAATATGGCGTAAGAGTAGTACTACATATACCACTGGTCTACGTAATGTGTACCTGTGCGGAGTACTGACTGCCAAGTGGGCCGACAAAAAAAGACATTATCCTTTCCACAAACTTCGATTGAGTTGGCGTATATGATTTTTTTTGTCTCTCAGACCCGCGATGTTATATTATTGAGCTATAATCACTGTGAATACTTAAGGCAGACGCGAAGTGGGGGCGGGGTAAAATTCAATTGCTTTTCTCTTAGAGTTCGCTTGGTAACTGTGACGTAATGATGGGACTGGGACGTATTGCCAGCACCGGAGATGTCAAGGGCTTGCATGATAGCATATAGTGACGAGCATAGGATGATCTCTCAGAGAATAATAGTATGTAGTAAGCCCTTGAATAGCGCTATTATAAATACTTTCTCCCTCTTTTAAACTTGAGTAACTTCCTAATACAATGAGTTAAGCCACCATCTTTCTCTTATCATAATAAATCATCACATAGCTTAGATGCGCGGGACTCGACCATAAAACCGTCGATTCCCGCACTACAACAATGAATAAAAAGACAAGAATCTTGACGCCACATAACACCTAACCTACCCCTTAAATGTGAGTTAGAATTGTTTGTAGTGTTTGTTCTCATAAAGATATTTGCGTTATTCGATTACCTCCTAATACCTTCCCACTAATTCCGCTTACATGGTCCTACTCTTGTGTCGATCCCAAACGTTCATGTTGTCAGATCCGACACCGTCCCTGTCGAAACACCACACAGAGTGTCCCCCAGTACGCATCACCCCAATCAATAATATACCTAGCCACCAATGCGTTATTTTAAATATATCTATTATCGTCAGTATGTCTTACGTTTTTCTAATAGCCCGTTAAGGTATTCCCAAAGGGGAGGGGTGTTTCAAAAGTGTGTTGACTTACGTGTCAGGTAGCAAGCCTCAGGATATATTACAGAGCATAAGGGAAAAGCTCCTGTGGAAAAGTTATTTTAGGGAAAGTGATTTAGGTATCTACTAGATGTCATATACAGACACTCTTCTGGCGACTACGTACATGTAGTGCTTGCTGACAACTAGTCGTTTCATATTTTATTGAGACTGCTTATTGGATTTTTTCTCCGGCGTCTATTCTAATCGTACCTCTTAATCTCGTTCTTTTCACTTCATTACACGTCGTCTTTCTTCTCAGTTAGCCCATTGTCGCCCTTCCCCAGAATAGCCTTCAGGGTGTCCATCTCATTGCTCATCCACGCCGTGAGAGCAACGATGTCCGCGCCGCAATTTACGAAATCGAAGCCTTCTTCGTATTTCTGGGCCGCAGCAGCAGCACTAAGCGCAAAATGACCGACGTACTTCCCTGCGTCCCTTGCAGCTTTTAGGACACGGGAAGATGCCTCCTGTACCTCTGGAATGGAAGCATGATCAAACGCAAAATATCCCATGGAAGACGCCAAGTCGTTGGGCCCGATGAAAAGCATGTCAATTCCGTCAACGGCCGCAATTTCTTCGACATTCTCAACGGCCTTCCGGCTCTCAATCTGAACAATGACCAATATGTTCTCGTTGGCCTTTTGCAAGTATTCGCGACTAGTTAGGTTGAAAGCAGCGGGGGCAAACATAGCACCAGCTCCCCTATTCCCTGTTGGCCACTTCTCTGAGGGGTATTTGCAAGCGTTTGCAATAACCTGCGCTTGCTCCTTTGTCTCACACATGGGGACCATGACAGCGTGAACTCCGCAGTCGAGAGCGCGTTTTATCATCCAGTGCTCTGAGCCCGGAACTCTCACGATGGGAGACACTCCCGAAGATGAGATGGCTCCAACTTGGAGGTACATGCCATTGTCGTCAATATTTCCATGCTCTGTGTCTATAAGAACCCACTATTCGAAAGTATTAGTCTTTCTGTTTGATGGTTAGGTGCAAATATTTGGAGACTTACGTCTTCTCCTAACGGGGCAATTGTTTTGGCCAGAGAATAGCCCGGAAATTCAAGCCACTGCCCTACACTTGGTCCTTCGCGGCGCCTTGCCCTTTCCAGTGATGCAACCAGGCGCGTCTTTCCCGAAGAGTTGACGACTGGCGAGCTGATTTGGTTTGACATGTTGAAGATGGGTTCGTAACCAGGATAGGATCTGTGCTTCTGGAGGTATTATTTACAGCCCCAAGCAGAGACTGATGGGGATGCCAATAAGTTGTTTCGGTAGTATTTTGAGGTTTTAATGCTGTACCAGGACGTTGATGATAAGAATTTGAGAGAAGTTCGGCGGTACGTGCACTAATGATTTTACCGCCCGGATCATGGGCCGCTTTGGGCGCACGGCTATCATGTAGGATCATTTTACTCCGCACACACAAATACCACCGTGATAACGTGCAAAGATAGGGAGTTATCGGGCGACCCTATCGATGGCCGCATGGATTATTATCTACACACCATCTACCATTGTCGTCCATTCCTCTCACGAGCTGACTTAAGAATAACACATTGTGTCTCGCTTGAAAGAAGAGCATCCTATCTATACAGCAGCTTCAAGTCCATACACCGTTTGATTCTCCGCCCACCATCATTCTGAAGCAGTAATACTGTTGAGAAGAACGTAAAATATCGGGAACTTCCTTTCTTGATATTGGATTATGTCTTTCCACAAACCCGCCATCTCATACTCCCGATGCACAAAGCGACCTTGGGCCGGGTACGGATGATCTCATAGAGGCGCCGGGAACCTCGGGCCTTTGGGTTTCGCAGGCATGCCACAGCTGTTGCCATAGGAAGGTGATAATTGTGTCCCTAGTATACACCTGCATATTTGGACGCCGGTACATATATCGAGACCAGGTGGCCCGACAACAGACCTCTCATCCCATCTACTCT
This sequence comes from Geosmithia morbida, assembly GCF_012550715.1. Lineage (NCBI taxonomy): Eukaryota > Fungi > Ascomycota > Sordariomycetes > Hypocreales > Bionectriaceae > Geosmithia > Geosmithia morbida. The sequence continues at coordinate 24,659 of NW_023336193.1, forward strand.
GTAGATCTTGCCCTCAAGACTCGCAATCGACACGTAGTAAATGTAGCTAATGTTGGATTCTGTCGATAGAATGCGATGGGAAAGAACCTTGGTTACAATTGCGGTAGTCGGAATCGGAGCTGCGACTACCCTGGAAGCAAAGAAAATGGGTCGATAGGTCGCCAGTACGTTCCATCCTACCGACATACGTTATGGTTTGCACCTACCAGACAATGACTTACTGTATACCCCTTAGATATATACCGTAGAAAGAACTCAACATATTGATAAACTGTGCCAAAAGCTAGAGAGTCTTGTTGACACGCTCGCATGATCTGTATGGCCGATGGGCCTGGGTCCCGATCAAACATCCTGTCAAACAACGAGTCTGCTTAGGAGGGGAGAGTAAAGAGGTAAGTGATAAGGTCTACTAAGTGATGGCGTAGTCATAGAGAAGTAGCGTATATAAAGGCACAATAGGAGATAATAATGTATTAATCGTTGACCTCCCCTTCCTCGTTCTATGAGGAAGGCGGTTATTTATATGGCCTCTTACTTCCTAATGGCCCCCACTTTAGTAGGATTCTTCCAATGGCCTTGACACATCCCATGCCATCACACAGCGAGATCTCGTGGAGGCTAGTCAAGTATTACTACGCCCCATACCAGATCTCCGTGATGATGATGATTTCTATAGGAACAGCATTTCATATATAAGATCAACGATCAATGCGGATATTCTCGACGAGTGAAGTGACGAAGATTGCTAGAATGCTGCAACCGATGCCTCCGGAAACATGACGAGTAATAAGGACCACGACTCACTACCTGATCGTGTTAGGGCTCTTGTGAGAGACTCGTATGGTCATCTTCGGTAAGAAAAGTTTTTGGTAAAGAGAACCTACAAATATCTGACTTGAAACAAAGATTTGTTGGTGGCACCGCCAACAGTATGCTCATTGAGGCTGCTAAGAGTCTTTCGCCGGCTGAAACCAGGACGGCTGCAACAAAGACCACGCGCGGGCACCATGCGCCAGACCTGGAGCTACCCATATTTGTACGCGGTCGTGTATGGCCCGACCTACCGTATCTACCCAAGCCGGAACAGCTTTCTCATCCTCCTCGGTATGTGGCCCATCTTCTGGTCCGACTTTACTTCGACCAACTTCACTACACATTCCCAGTGTTGTTCAAGCCTCATTTCATCCAAAAATATCGGCAACTGTATCGCAGTGAGCCAACCAACGAAGCCGAAAAGGGCCACAGGTTTTTACTAGCCTTCTTCGCCGTTATGCGTGCGCCTCTATCCTGTTCCCGTCACCATCAAATGTGCATTTTCCTGTGCTCGAGTATTATGGAAAGGCTCTCTTTCTGTCCTATGCATCAATGGGAGAGACCTCTCTGGAAAGAGGTTCAATGTCTGGCCCTCTTGTCAGTGTATTCTACTGGGTGGAACACGCTTACCCAAAGTCGGTCGCTGGTTGGACAGGTCCCGAGAGCGGTATTTGACATTGGGCTTAGTTGTCTTGTAAGCCTTTGTACGTCTAGTATTTGCCAACTTTCTATAATACTCACAGTTCCATAGATTTCCGTCATTAAACGGAGCCAATAGCCCTGGTGCTTCTCGTCTCCTCCAACATCAGATCTCACAACGCTTTTGGTGGAATGTGTATACCTTGACCAGTACGCATGAAACAGATTTATCCATCTCATGGAATGCCCTTGATTAACCTTGCCGATTGTCTGCATTGTAATCCTCATTCGGGCGCCCAGTATCCGTGCGAGATGAAGACTATCATTGTGACTTGCCCATGAGTCTGAATGACGAGGATCTAGAGGCTTTCTGTCACCAAGAATCTTCCAAAACTCCTATCCAAAGTTTCAGGGGAGCGCCTTCGAGTGCCAGATTGTTAGCTTTTGCCAAGCTATGTCGTATAGCTGGAAGGATCCAGAAACTGAAACTGAACTCACCAGGAAACATCCACATGCTTTTAACAGGCGGCCCGGGAAGACGTTAAAAATCCAACAATCATGTAGCTATGTGTAATGAAACGCTAACGCCTGTGGTTTGACCACCTAATTATCTCATAACGTTCAATCGTCGGCGAATCCTGCGGATTGGGGCCTGGATGGAAACCCTCACCTTCCCATGTACATTGTTAGGCGCATTTTTCATTCCGGGACTGTGCTAAACCTGTATCGGTAAGTAATGACTGTTCTAATTATCCCTTGTGTTCATGCTAATTAACCCGTTCAGTTGCGTTATCGGTAACCCTGAATGATCAGCCTTGCTAGCTGATGCGTACAGTTCAGTCGACGCCATTTCATAGTGTACCTTGAGCCACGCTGATCTGGGGCCAGCAGGAGCAAGGCTATCATCGAGCATCTGCTTGTAGAACATCGCAACAGCCCTGAATACGCAGCAGCACCGAACGACTGACATGGCTCAGAACCAGGGCCTCTAGACAGTACCAAGTTCGATTTTTAAATCCAGACCGCAGCTGTCAGGGAAGGCGGCAGCTCCTGGAACCATGTTGCTGTATAATCACTATACCAGCCTAGATTTCCGACATGGGGGATTAGAAAGGAAAATATAATGACATAAAAACACAATTGAAGATCTCTTTATATACTTTGTTTGCATTTTTACCGTTCATTTGTTACCGTTGGTTACGTTCAATACCGTGGGTGGGTAGTAGACAATCATACAGATGCATTAATTAGCCCTCTCAAATAAAGGGCCGCAGCGGTTGCGATGGTCTTTTTCTTATTGTTCTATCTATCTGTCTAATCATTCATAAGGGCGTATAAGAGGTGAGATCGTGATGTTTGTTACTTACCTGAGGCAACAGTCCCGGCGTCGGAATAACAATTTTCCATACGGCATTTGGTGTTTCTGCAAACAATTAGATCTGTTCCCAACTTTAGTGGCTCGTGCTGATAGGAAAAGGAAGTACAGTCAATTCCAGCATTTGTGTTATAATACTAATAATACAACTGATGACGTATTACGCCAGGAGCGACGAAATATCGCTTGGTGGATCAGGCAAATTGGCGGCAGTCTCAAACTCGTTACGATCAGTTCAGGTAGCCTATTGTCATTCATACCAGACCAGCATGGCCCTTTGATGAACGAAGGAGAAATGCCTTTTCACAATCATTTCCGCTTTCCACACGCCGTTTGATACATCCCTTGCCTCTGCTCTGTGTGCGACCGTCGGAACACGCCAGGTTTGCCACCGCTCTTCCATCCGATCCATCCCTTGCATTTCTACAGAGACTGGGTGGCTCTTGCATCGCATCAAACACCTCATTGACCAACTTTGATCAACAAACCCACAAAACATCAGAGAAATATATATCGCCATCAGCGTCATCGCCAGGCGCCCACGAGACGGCATTCAACTCTGAACGGCCCAGCCACAGCCACAACGTCGGCAGCATCTTGACCGACGCCCCGTATAAAGCTCCTAGACGTGGGTTTACACGGCACTATGTATGCGGGTACGACTATGGAGCTTCGAGAGGTCCATCCTACTAGCATCGACAGTCATCGCTCTCATTGTGCGCTGGAAGAACCCATGCTACCGTCCCACACGAACCCACTGTTCGCGCCCCTTCCGCATTACGGCCCGCCCTCGACGTCTCGAACGCTACAAAGTATCTTGTTCCGCATATCGTCATTTTGTCTGAGCCTCGTTTTTCTCGGGTCTATTGTGATATGTTCCCTTGTGACAAGTATCCCTCGTACCTGCAAACGAGCGTTTTACTGGTCAACGTTTCGTGACGTGGATAAAAATCGGCCACTATACGACAAGGAGCAGCGACGCGCGAAAATCAGGGCATCCGAAGAGAGGGAATGGGAGCTTCTTGGTCAAGAGGGCACATCCCAGGAGGGGGAGTCAGAAAGATTTGCTGAAGAGTTCCCGCCGAGCGAGGGCGGCAAGGATCCCATTGTGTGTGACATTGGCTATTATGCGCGCCGAGTCGGCCTCGACGCGGAGCTTTTCAAGGTCCAGACCGAGGATGGATTCGTCATTGATCTATGGCACGTCTATGACCCCAAGGAATACAACAAGCTCAGCGATGAAGAAAGGGACTATCAGGATCCAACCATCTGGGCCAAGAATGGTGAGAATATAAAGAGACAGCGTCACAATGCTTTGGACCGTAAACCCAAGGCGCCTGTGCTTCTAATACACGGGCTCCTGCAGAGCTCAGGTGCATTTTGCTGCAACGACAATGACTCATTGGCTTTTTGGTTGTGCAAGTCGGGCTATGATGTTTGGCTTGGCAACAACCGCTGTGGTTTCGAGCCGCGCCATGTGTCACTGGACTACGGCGATCCAAATATGTGGCGCTGGAACATACTGCATTTTGGGACCCTCGATCTGCCTGCCCTGGTGTCTCGCGTTCTATACGAGACAGGGTTCGCCAAGACAGGACTCGTCTGCCACTCACAAGGAACAACGCAGACATTTGTGGCGCTGGCTAAAGAGCAATGTCCAGACTTGGGCAATAAGATCACCGTCTTCTGCGCTCTGGCGCCGGCTGCATATGCCGGCCCGCTGATTCGCAAAGTATACTTTCGCTTCATGCGCACCCTCTCCCCGATTCTCTTCCACGTCGTCTTTGGTATTCACGCATTCATCCCATTTATGATGCAGATGCATGCTCTCGTTCCTCCGCGCTTATACGGGTGGATGGGCTACACTGTCTTGTCCTTTTTATTTGGTTGGTCAGATGCACGTTGGGATCGGGGACTTCGTAACCGCATGTTCCAGTTCTCTCCTGTCTATGTGAGCGCGGAGTCGATGCGCTGGTGGCTCGGCTGTGATGGCTTTGCAAAACACAAGTGCATTCTGGCCACCAAGGACGTGGTCCGAGCCGAGGACCGCATTGATGAAGCTACCAATGGTGGTCCCTTACCTAACACGGTACCGACACCGGAGCTTGAACAGCAGTTGCCAGGTGCGACGGCCTGGTTCAATGAACAAGCTCCCCCCTTTGCATTGTGGGTAGCCGGTAACGACGACCTTGTTGATGGGCGTAAGCTCCTGCGTCGGTTTGAAAGTGATCTCGAGCCACATGTCCGTGTGTGCCACAGTAAGATCATTGAGGAGTACGAGCATCTGGATGTCATCTGGGCGATGGACGCCAAAGACAAAGTCTTTGCCGAGGTCCGCGACGTTCTGTGGAAGATGTGCGATACACGGGACGAATGTCGAGTGCCAATAGGTTTCAGTAACCTCGAACCGATGGAGGCCAATACAGACCTGATTCCAAACCAACACCTTAACAGATTGGATGCAAATGTCTGATGAGTTCCCACCATACAAGGACGCGCATATGTTGGCGAAGAGAAAGGAAGCGCGGCATGAATGTCGTGCAATACAAACACTGTACAATATTCTACCAAGTACGAGATGTTTACAGGATGTTGCGGGATGTTACTTTGGCCCTTGGACACTTCGCCAACTCTGGTATTCTAACTTCAGTAGCGTGGTACAGATTCAATACGGGCCTAGGCATTCGAAGGGGGGTATGCGGGGAAAGGGTGAGGGACAGAGACGAGCCGAGGCTTGCTTGATGATGGAACGGGCCTCCATAACCGTCATCCGTGGATCCTGCCGTGTCCAGATCATTATATATTGAACCCCTTCTCAACTACTGAGATCACTTTTATATCACCCTTCTCATATCTGTCGTTGCTTGTGAGTAGTATTACTGCTTTGTATCAGCATAACTCACGACGTGATACTACGCGTGCCAGATTCTCTTCCGTCAGATTATTGATCCTTCGCCTCAACCATATCTCTTATAAATCATTTAGAAATTATCGTCTGTTCTTCCGTGCCTGCACAACTTTGGGAAGTAGCGCTTCCTACACATTCGACATGGCTATCACTTCGGCTTTTTCAGACGTGGAAGTCCCTGTCGTTGACGTATGGACCTTGTCCATGGTTCACCAGAAGCCATATTCAGAAGATCACGGTGAGATCATCTACTCTCCATTCTCGTCGTTAGCATCCTTGCTTACCCTTCACTCTCTCTTTTCATATCCCCAGAAATCTTCATTGACCTTGAAACGGGGCGCTCCCTCAACTTGGCCCAGCTCCGAGCACTGTCAATACAGTTTGGGCAGGGACTTAAGCATATGTTTGGATGGGCCAAGGGTGACGTCTTGTCTATATACTCATCCAATTGTGTCGAGACACCTGTCGTGAACCTCGGCCTGCACTGGGCTGGTGGTGTTGCCAGTCCGGCAAACCCTACATACACCCCTGGGGAGCTCGCCCGGCAGCTTAAAGATTCAGGTTCCAAGGCTCTCATCACACAGGTACCTTATCTCGACGCTGCGCTCGAAGCAGCGAGAGATGCCAATCTTAGCCAGGACCGTATAATTCTGATTGGAGATTCCCTTCATGAAGGGTTCAAACACTGGACGGACATCACTGCGAAGAGCGCCTGGTTCACACCCACGAAGACACCCGTTGATCCCAAAAAGGACTTGGCATACCTGGTATACAGCTCTGTAGGTATATGCGTATACTTTTGACTGGTAAGAATACAGGAGCTAAAAATACAATTGATAGGGAACAACGGGTCTCCCAAAGGGTGTGGCTCTAACACATGAAAATGTCGTGGCCAACATGTCGCAGGTTGGGCCTTTAGATCTCAAACTGCTCAACTGGGACATTGATTCCCATCTTGGAGTGCTCCCTTTCTTTCACATATATGTGAGTTGATTTTTTTTTTTTGCGTGGGAATTATTGCATATTAAGTTGATAGCTAATCATATTACATGCTATCTGTCCAGGGTCTTTCGGTTGTTATAGGTGTTACTATCTTGACAGGTGCAAGATGCTACGTCATGCCACGGTGGGATCTCGAAAAGGCATGCCAGGCCATCCAGGACCGTGGCATCACCTTTAGTTACATACCTCCACCCATTGTTCTCGCCCTAGGAAAACATCCTGCTGTAGATCGGTACGACCTCTCAACCCTGCGGTGGCTCAATTCCGGAGCTGCCCCAGTTAGCAAGGAACTCGTTCTAGCCGTCTGGGACCGCCTAAAGGTTGGTGTCAAGCAGGGATACGGTTTGTCAGAGACGAGTCCCACGACTCATACACAATTCCCAGACGAGTGGTTCCGTTTCCAGGGCTCTGTTGGTAGGCTTTTGCCCAACATGAAAGCCAGGATTGTCGATGATGAGGGCAGGGATGTTAAAGAGGGTGATGTAAGTCTCCTTTGCTTCGTGAAGTTTATGCCATGCGAAGATATTGTTTTCTAACTCATCTTTATGATCCATCAGTCTGGCGAACTTCTGGTCAAAGGCCCCAACGTCTTTGGGGGCTACTGGAACCGTCCCGATCTCAAAAAGGATACATTTACTGAGGATGGATGGTTCAAGACAGGAGATGTCGTTAGGGTTGACAAGAAGGGTCACTTCTACATAACTGATCGCATCAAGGAACTCATCAAATACAGTGAGAGAAACAAGCACCTCCCTCCCCCCAGGAAAGACTGAGTCTCAGCTAACATAATAACCAGAGGGTTTCCAGGTCCCTCCGGCTGAATTGGAGGAGATAATCCACGGGCACGAAAAGGTGGCTGACTGTTGCGTCGTGGGTGTCTGGAACGAGGAGGAGCACACTGAAGTGCCGCGTGCTTATATTGTCCCTGAGACGGGTATCCAACCAAGTGAGGAATTCGGCATCGAGCTTGTACAGTGGCTGAGTGGACGTGTTGCCCCCCCCAAGCGTCTACGTGGCGGCGTGCGCTTCATTAATGAAATCCCAAAATCGCAGTCTGGCAAAGTGCTGAGGAGGGTCCTGCAGGAGCAGGGCAGGAAAGAGGACCAGGCACCTAAAGCCAAGCTGTAGGGTCATGATTGGATATATAAGTTGCGGGACAAATTAATGTACGCATTTGATTACATGTTCCCCATGTTGCCCATCCGTAATATAACCGTCTTTCTTCTTTCTTCTTTTGCCTTCTTTAAATGGTACATGAAAGCCTACACCCGAAAAGGTCCGGGTGCATGCAGGTATTATACAACAGTTTCCATCTCCAATTTTAGATACCGAACATCTCCAATCAGCCAATGCGCTCAGCCTCATCCAAAAGCCTCTCCACTGTGAACCTTTCGTCACCCGTGGAGAACCAGTTGAGCAGTGCCCTGCGCTCTTCAGCCCTCACCTTTCTCTCGCCTGTGAGCTCGGAACCATTACTCTCCCAGGCACCGTAAAAGCGCTGAAGACACATGACGAGCCACTTAGCCTGCTCCGGTTTGACGCCTCTGCCATCAACCAACTGCCCCTGCATCATGACGAGTCCACGCTCATCCAGCAGGTCCAGATGGTGTGTAATCGTCGTGTGCGGTTGCGCGAATTCGCCACGAGCCCTGTATTCGGCCAGTTGGGTGAAGAGGACGGTACTAGTACGTGATTCTGAATCAAAGGTCCACTGCAAAAAGTGCATCTCAGCCCCTTGGCCCTCGTGAGGGACGGGCAGAACGAATTGCGGCGACCTCTTAGCGGCCTCTTCCATGGCCTTGTATGTCGACGCCGGCACGACGGCGCAGATCTTCTGGGGTGATTGCGCATGACGGAGTCGCCAGATCATCGTCAGCTCCTTCTCCGGTAGCCCACGGCACTTTTCCAAATCGATGATGTCGTTCAATCCTTTGATAGCAGGTTTCTCGGAGCCAGAGGCTCGACGAGCTGCTTGGACAGCCGGAGAGCCTGGCGTAGACGGTGTAGGCCCATGCTTGTTCGGCTGGGATACAGGTGTGTTGGGCGCCTGGGGGATCTGGACACCCGAGTCTGGAGGTAACGGGTTCAGCTTACTCTCAGGGAGAGGGCCACGGTGTGATTGACCCACGGGGGTGTTGGGAGCCTGGGGGATCGGGAACTCGACGGCGTCCTTGGCGCGGGTTTCCTTGATCTTATCTGAGTAGGCTGACTTGAGTTCTTCGATATCCTTGAAGCCCTCTGTCTTTGCTTTTTGGTTCAGCTTCTCGCGGTATTTGTCGATAATGGCCTGGGACGGTCGCGTCGTGGCCAAGAAACGTACGTCATGGACTTGGGCCCATCGTCGCTGGTTGACGAAACGCGGTGCACGGGGCGCCCAGAGGCGACTGATATTTCTCACGGCCGATATGCGCACATACGAAGCCATTGTGGTGTTCCTTTTTGTTGCGTCGGAAGAAGTGGTAGCTGTGTGTGTTGGTGTTGACAGAATTCGACGCTTCTTGCCACGTTATTGAGCGTACGATGCTGAAGTCTGTCCTGCTGTAGGATTAGTCATAACAGGAGTGTGTATTATGTGCGTGTCCCTCTATAGTAACTAAATTGTGGAGATAGTTCCTAGTGACAGTGATTTAATAAATTAGTAGTTAAATATACGTGTTTAAGTAGTTATGCCATAGGGCCCAGTCTTATGACCCTTATCTCCTAACAATGACTTGTATAATTATGTATTACATATATTGAGTTTGGAGACTGCTTCTTTTTATTCTTTATTTGTGACGTGTACGCTATATTCCTCCCTCCAAATATATATATAAATATATATATATTAGTAGTCGTATCTTGAATGTTTAACATTTTCTCTTCATTATTGACTTTTATTTTAGAAAATACCTCTAAATATATATCCCCTAACTTCATCTTACTCTATCTATTTATTTAGAGCGGTTCAGTACCATAAGTAGCTGTAGACGCTTTCGGCAAAGGCATCAAGTGTTGTTCAAACGTCACGGAACAAGTGTAAACATATCCGTACAACTATGTGGACACCCCAAGTCATTGCTTCGTACCCATGAATGTCTACACCAGCAGGACACTGTGGTCTACATCAAATGATCAACATAGGATTGGATGTCGCACATTATCCTGCAAACAGTAGTGTTGTATTGACTGTAGACATTTGAGAAAATATTCTGGTTGTTTAGATAGTTGTAACACTAAGGCGCACACCATCCTTCGGGCGAAGGACCAGACGCCACATCTTCCACTTCTCTGGGTCATCGAAAGTCTCATCGCGTTTGAACTCAAACATACTCAAGAGACAGCAAAGGATAACCTTCATCTCGGTCTCGGCAAACTTACGGCCAATGCAGCCACGAGGACCCTGCAGGAAGGTCATGAAAGCATTGTTGGTGAACGTGCTAGGGAGGTTGTCCCAACGGTCGGGGTCGAACTTGCCGGCCGTAGGGCCCCAGTACATGGGTAGATGGTTGATAGCGTTGGCAATGACGTAGACAACAGTACCGGCAGGGATCTTGTATCCAGCAAGGGTATCATCGGCGATAGACTGACGGACAGTCATGGGGATAGGGGGAATGTAGCGGAGAGACTCTCTGCAGACGTTGTCGAGGTACGGCAGGCGGTCAGGATCAGCCTTGGAGAAGACCTCGGGGTCGTAGCGCTGATTAGCATCGAACATGAACGGCAGGTAGTCCTTGATCTCTTCACGCAAACGAGACTGTATCTCGGGGTGGATAGAGAGGAGGTGGAGAGTCCAGACAACTCCAGTGGCGGTGGTGTCATGACCGGCACCAAGGAAGGTCATGATTTGGTCGCGAACAGTCTCAAAGGAAAGTCCCTTTTCACCCTTGTCTTGCAACCTCTTGTTATCTTTGACAATAAGACCGATGATATCTTTGGCATTGAGGTTCTGTGCGGCCTCCTCCTGCTTGACGTTGATGATTTCGGTGGCCTTGTCGACGATGATTTTGCGCGAGATGTCCATGTCGCGGTTCATCTTGGCAGGAATGTACTTGGAGGCCGGGATGAAGGCCTGGATACCATGAAGAAGGCGAGACCAGATGTCGAATGCAAATATCAACCTGTAGGCCTCGCGGATGGGCGTCTCAGGGTTCTCGAGAGAGTTGATGTCATACCCAAAACCCGCCTGGCCGATGATATCCAGAGTGGTGCGGTTCAGCCACTCGAGGGCTTCAATGGACTTGGTGGTGGCACCGGATTCCTTTATCTCGTCCTTCCAAGACTTGGCCATCAAGAGGCCCTTCTGCCAGAAGACAGGTGCCAAGGCACGGATTGACTGAATAGAAAATCCAGGAGCGAGGGCCTTCCTCTGGTGGACATGCTCAGGGCCTTCGGCAAGGAGGACACCCTCGCCGAGAATGCGGACCATCCAAAGCTTGGCTCGGAGCGGCTTGGGGTAGTTGTAAGGGTTGCGGACAGTCATGTGCTTGAGAGCATCATCATCGGCAACTACCAGCCTCTCGGAGCCGAAAGGGAAGAAGTAGCGGACGATGGGACCATACTGCTTATGCCACCGCCTCTGGGGAACACCACACTCTTCCGTGATGATATCGAAGAACTGGCCCCAAAGAGGGAAGCCAGGAACGGTAGGGATATGGCGAAGCTCAGATACATAGAAGGGGAAGATCCAGCTCATCCAGACAACAACGTACAAAGGCACGACAGTGGCCCATGTCGCTGCAATGGCAAAGTAAGGCTCAGTATCGTGGCGGCGAGAATATATGTACGCAGACGCAGTGGCTGCTGTCATGAGCGGCAAAAACGTAGATCGTGCCATGGTGAATGAAGGATGAGAAGTGAGTTAACAATGAGCGAAGAATTTCAGGAGTAGGTACACAAGGAGTGGCGGTTGAAGATGATGACAGAAGACACAGAGAACCCGCAAGGTATTAAGCTCGACTTATATGGATGAAATCCCAGTTTCCCAGCTTCGTAAGCCGGTGTGATATCCGCAGCTCCCGGAAAATGTGTCTTACGATGGGGTTATCCTCGTACAGATAGCGCTACAAGCAGAACAAGGGAGTTTGGAGACGACCCTTGGACAACAAGGGCGGAATTTACAATGGATGGTATGGAATATCGTAACTCAGCTGCCAGAAATCTGGGTCATGTTACGACAGTGTGCCCCGTACAGTGTACTGAACAGGACATAAGTCTCAGACATGCGACTACATCCCTCGTCTTGGACAACGAATGTCTAATGACACAAGATCACAACAACAGGGGTAGGAAGATTGAGATTCTGACTTTTGACTAATGTATGCTGACGGACGATGTAATAATTTCAAGGCCAACCTCGTATCCGGTTTACCTACATGACAACGTACCTTGACGCCACCAATGCAGCCAAAGCATGAAGCTATTAGTAAGTAGAGGGTGCAACCTTCAGCGCAATTGTATCCATCGAGTAATATTTTAACGGAAGTCAGCATGCCTTGGCAGATCGAACAGCTGTTGAATCGTTGTGGTAACTTTACGCTACGGGCATGGGGATCTGAAGCTGTGGGTGCTAATCTAGCGCAAAAAAAAAAAAAAAAGAAAAGAAAAGAAAAGAAAGAAAGAAAGGGAGAAAAAGAGAGAGAATAGAGATGCCGATCATCTCTGTGATATGTATATTGAGACTTTTCCTAGGTAAAGGGTACAAGTGGAGTATGATGAGAACCCGAACTACTTGGCAATCCGGACTACAGGAGGGTTTGAGACCTTGACAACATGGCCGACGCTTTCGGTAACCTGCATGTTGATTCCAATCACCTCTTTGAACAGCATTCCACCAACCTGTTTAGATAGGGAGATGTCCACCCACCGTACGAATCTACTCTGTGGTACAATGGTACATGGTGTTAGTCAAGTAATATTACAGGTCCGTGTACCAGCTGCGTAATATCATCGTGATTGTGAGTCCATGAGTCCTTTGACGGGGCCGCCTACCCGCTCAGGTCGAGGTAGCTGACTTTAGAATAACGGTATGCCTCATGGGCACCTATCGGCTGGGTTGGTATTCGGTCTAGGGAAACACGAGTACTTATAGAGGTGTATGTCTGCTTAAACGTCAAACGCAGAACCGCCCATCATCCAACATCTCGGTCAGGTCAACATGTCCAACATATCTCTAAAGCAACCTTCCTTCCCTCTGCCTTCGCGCGAGCGTCAGACCCCCTTCTCCCTATGGGCAGCCTTTGACAAAGCATGGTTTGCCTTGAAGGGCTATCATGCTGATGAATTCAGATTTGTGGCCGGAGAGACACCAATTTCAACTCTGTGGGAGACCGCAGCAATCATATTCTGCTATCTCATCATCATTTTTGGTGGAAGAGAGCTTATGCGTAGCCGCAAGCCCTTCCAGTTCAACACCCTCTTTAAGATACACAACTTTGTCCTCACCGTTATCAGCGGTGCGCTGCTGGCGCTATTCGTTGAGCAGCTGGCTCCCACGCTTTGGAGAGATGGCTTCTATGAGAACATTTGCGGTGCCGACGGATGGACGGACCCGCTGGTGACTCTCTACTATGTTCGTTGTGGAAAGACTCTGTCTCTTCATGATTTGAGAAACACAGCTGACAGACGTTTCCTAGCTCAACTACCTCACCAAATACATTGAGCTCATCGACACAGCCTTCCTCATGCTCAAGAAGAAGCCTCTGACATTTCTACACTGCTACCACCACCCTGCGACCGCCTTGCTCTGCTATACCCAGCTTGTCGGGCGCACTTCGGTCTCATGGGTCCCCATCACCCTCAACCTCACAGTGCATGTGGTCATGTACTGGTACTACTTCCAGAGTGCCCGTGGCATCAAGATTTGGTGGAAACAGTACATTACTATCCTTCAGATCGCGCAGTTCATCATCGATCTCGGTATGTTCTTCTCTCCAACTCGGGTTCCATGTCAGTTTGTTTCTGACCATAGCAGGTGTCGTCTACTTTGCATCTTGGGACTACTGGGCAAGCACCCACTTTTCTTGGCTTCCCCATGTCGGTACGTGTGCAGGCCACCCATATGCTGCCATGTCTGGGTGCTTCATCCTTTCTTCATACCTCGTGCTCTTCGTCATGTTCTACTTTTCTACCTATAAAAAGCCTGCGAGCAAGAAATCTGCAAACGAGAAGCCCGCGAACAAGCAGTTGAGCAAGAAGGACATGGATGTCAAGGTCATCAAGGGTGTCAAAGATATCAAGCGGGTACAGCCTACGCTGTGAGGACTGACGTCCGAGCTACGATTATCGGGCTGATCTAGCCGTTGGGGGGGAGTGGCTTGTTGAGATTATATTCCATGTTTATCTAACTTTATCCTCCATATACATTGTGAATATATATATATATATATACAAGTAATAAAACACGGCTCATTTTACATATATATACGAATGTATGTACCGCTAACTTGTTGAGAAGAGAAATCATGGAACATTCATAATTATCCCTCCACTTGAGTCAGGAGACATATACTTCTGCGCGTGGCTAGATGCGAAATGACCCTTCCGCGGATTGCCCTACATCGACCACAGCTACACAGTAAGCGTGAAGAAGGATCCGGTGCCGGCAGTCCTGGACGGTATCTCAGTCCGAGTATTGGTAGAGAGTAGGCGGGCATCAGCCGGCCCTCGATACCCCCCAACTTCGGATTATATCAGCCCGAGTATTACACAAAGTGACGATGGCATGCATCTCAGTTACTATTCAAAAGCCGGTGTACCCGTGGAACGCTGTACAAAGAAAGGTTGGCCGTTGCTTTTCGTAAAACTGGGGATGGCCCTGCACAACGGCAGTGCCTCCCAGGCATGGGCCGGCGGAATACGAGGCAATTGACTCGGTTGATGTATCAGTATTCAATATCTATGATGTCGCCAAGATAGAGCAGTGTTGGGTGTAATTAAACCATGTAGCATTCCACATAATACCGCTAGCGCGTTGCAATCCGCATCGCTGGATTGGATCCGATACGGACGCCAGGGCCGGCCCTGGCGTTCCGGCATGGCAGCCGATCGATGCGTGACATCGGCCCTAGGAAATACGAGCGCACATTACCATCACTGATGCCCAAGGGGAAAACGCCAAGCACGCACTACTTGAGGAGCCTCCCTAAACTAGGTTCACTGGTCGTAGGAGCCGGCTTACGGGCGAAGTGCGCATTCAACCCATTCAGCCTTGTCCGCCGTCAGAATACAATACATGTACTGCAGAAGTAGTGCCGTCCGCCATCTCAGCTATACGCCACACGGAGTATTAATGCCACGGGAGACGGGACCCGTCACAAGGCGAAAACTTGTAAGTCACACAACCCCACACCCCCACGCTCCCGCTCGTGCCTCGCATACGGCGGTCCATTGGCCCACCTTCATCCTACTCTGAAAGCGGCGAGTGGGTCTACGAGGGGCGACTGAAAAAAGTAAATATGAAGCTGTCAAGACAGAGGAACTCAACAGATACAGACGCAGATTTGGGCGCGTAGACCGGGGAACAGCTCAGACACCATTGCACACGGAGGTCCATTAGCTAATCTGCCCCCCCGCGCTATTGTCTCTACATCCCTTTTCTTCGCTGTTCCTTGTTTTCGGACTATCTCTTTGTGCATCTTACTCCTTGAGTCTGACCACCATCCCAACCCAATTTGTGATCAACCCTACATTTCCCACGCTGAACAGGAGTTCATAACTACTGTAGTCGGAAGTATCCGCTACTTCCTATCTTCAACTGTAGACTATCGACTACCCGAGTGCATCGCAAGCTAGAATTCCCCAGGTAGAGCGAAATTGCGGATACAGCACCATCGCATACAGCTGGAGCAGGAGGACAGCAAACTTTTTGTAGGCACCTTGTGTGGAACCGATAATACTTCCGTAATATTCCATGGCATGTATGCAAGCAAGAGTACATATCGTATAGCCTTGATACATCACAATGCTGCACGTCTTGCTGCATGCGCATCGTATTGTCGGTTAAGCGGCGATAAACAGATATCTGCGACTACGGGAGAACTTCGATCCATTAAGAAATCAGTAAACCTGTGTCCTAAGCTGCGCGCCAAGACGTGCACTACTGGCCCCCTAGTCAAGTCGCCGAGATACTGTTGGGTCGAATGGGCTTCCACTCAACGGCCGATAGATATGCGCATCAGAGGGGGGGTAATGCCCGTCGTTCCCGGTCCATCCTCTTTGAAGTTCAGTGAATCGAGTCGCCCACTCCTCCGGTCAGACTCCAGAATACCAGGAAGAGTAAGCCAAGTTGCAGGGCAGATTTGTAAACGTACTGGGCGGTGAGTACAATTGTATGAAGACAGTCATCATGATCAACAAGGCGGCTCTCATGCACTTCACTTTACGACAGGCAAGTGGGTACAAAGGGAGCACGACAGCAGCATATCTGTGTGAGACGGCCCATTCAGTCTAAGACAGTCTGAACGCCAAATTAGCTTCCACTTGAGGGGGTTAAGTAAAGAGCACTAGGGAACTCTTAGCACCTCTCAACGTAGATCTAATAGGAATATTTGGAATGGGGGAAAGCTAGTAACGCCTACTGCCCTTTCTGGTGAAGAGTCTGTTTTGGGGGTAGTGTAATGGGTTTATGGGGCCTGTTTGCGGATCGCATTGCATTGAATTGTTTTGATCTCCATTTTAATTCCAGCCGTGTAGAAACCATGCAGTGACATACATGGTCCAGGGAGTTTTGGTGGTGGAAGTTTACTAACCTGTCATTGTTTGGTATACGAGGAGGTGCTGTACCAGCACGCAGTGCATCGGTCATAAGTACCCCCTCACCTGTCGTAAGGGGCGGCTCGTCTTTCTTGTTCTCAATCTCGTTGTGGTCTTTTGGCGGATAACGACACTGCTCGGCTGCGTATTAAACTGTGGCATCTTGACGGAACTGCTTTGATTCTTGGGCTTTCTCTGCTTCGAGCTTCTGCCACTACGACGCAGGCCAACATGGAGAACCTGGCGTTTTACAACTCGAACCAGAAGGTCGACCTCCCTTCGCACGATGAGGCCTTGTACGGTTCTTCAGCCAGCGACTACTATTCCCTATCAGTCCCGTGGGTAGTGTCGGGCTTTGGGTCAATTCAGACGCAACTATGGACCCTCCTGATCATTCTTTTCGTCGTCTTCAACTTGAAGAACTTGCCGGGCGTGTGGCATGTGCGTGAACGACCTCTTCCACTTCTTCGGTTACCTCATTCACTGACTTGTCGTGATAGATGAGAATATTGAATGCATTCAGATTCATACTTCGAACACAGCGGCCTTCGGTTGAGTTGAAACCCTCACACATCTTCCAGCCACTCGTCACATCCTCCACGGCTCAGCTCCTCGAGACCGACTTTAACCTCCACAAGAACAACTCTACCTACTTCTCCGACGTGGACATCTCGCGCACGCACCTTGCGTGCACACTCTTCGCAGAGGGGATCGCCAAGATGCGAGGCGGTACAAGTGCCTACACTGGCGGCAAACACCCACATTTTGGACTTGCTCTTGGAGCAGTATCTTGCAGCTTCCACAAGGAGATTAAGCCTTACCAAGACTACGACATGTGGTCGAAAGTCCTATCATGGGATGAGAAGTGGTTCTACATCGTCACGCACTTCGTGCGCAAGGGCACTGTCACACCAGAGTCGTCTAGTCTCTACCCCGAGCAGGAAGGCGCAGATGAGTCACACTCACTGAAGTCACCTCTTACATCCATTCCGGATCCAAGCGAGCGACCGGACAGGGCTGTCTTTGCAACGGCGCTTAGCAAGTGTGTCTTCAAGTCTGGGCGCAAGACGGTCAGCCCTGCGACGATGTTGGATCTGTCGGGACTGCTGTCTCCCGGCATGGATCCTTCTGAGGCAGAGAACGTCGAGATCCAGCGGAAGCACGGGCTCATGGCAGCCAGCGCCCTGGCTGAAAAGAACCAGAAGGCCTTGGAGGCGGAGTTTTCTGGTATTGGCGGGCCCGTTCTGGGCCATCATACTGATGGAACAGGGTTTGGTGGTGTGGTGAGCACTCTACTACAGCTTGCCAAGTTGAAAACGACACAGGCTCTGTGACATACTATCACCTGCCTGGATAATTTTTAATATTTTAATGACATAGTCCTAATATATTCTACGTGTCTCTATTGTCGATACTTCATGCAACACCCATCTGTACTCCCCCATAACTCTCGCAGGTCACTCGCTAATCATGAGAACAGGAGCGACAACGTGTGAACAGAACGCTTCTGATACGTTCAGTAGAGGAGCATAGAGACAGGACATGAGGAAGAAGAACCGGAACAGTAAGATGGGCAGCCCAAGACTGACTTAGTCCTACGTGTGTGCAAGACAGGATACAATTCGGCCGTTGCATTTGCACTGCCGTTGCTTTCCATGCCATTACACTGCAAACGAGTGGTAGCATGGCGACGTATCTGCCTGCGTGTACATATGAGGTCCTTCAGATGATGTGATCAAGGCATTTGTGGCGTATAACCGTGGGGGGGCTGAATACGTGACCCAATGCCGTTATCGTCAAGATTCATTATGGAAGTGGGGCGAAAGGATCTGAAAGGGCTACATACATGCATGACTGGTCACAGACCTTGATTTCATCAAAGCAGGGCACAACGATCGATACACATGCATAAACTTGCCATTGGTGCCTACACTATCACTTTTTCGCTTCTACTCTGTACCTCGCCACTATTTAGCAGACCTTGTCACTCATCTCACTACCCCCTACCCCAAGCAGACTCGTTGTCTGATAGTTACCGTGTAACAGTCATTGATGTGAGTTGACACGAATGCGAATAATGAGGCGCTTAACCCCGGTCAGAGATTCTGGATCTTGGCTAATAATGCTAGGCGGTGACTACGTGCATATATACCCTTGCTGCATACTATAAGATCCTCACGTACTATTACTCTACAATCTAATATAGAGTCGGTATTACTCCTTCATTTTTTTTGGTATACCACCAACGGTTCGCCCTCCCATCATCGAATCACCGCTTCTTACATGTACCGGTAGTCATTAAGTGGAGGAAGTCAGCAACGTAATCGCAGCACTCAACTGCTGCGTGTCAATTGATGTAATGTAATAATACATAGTGTCAACTTGTCTTATTTGGGTGGCTCCCCTGACTCTCTCCATCATCTCATCCATTCACGTGCTTGGCGAAGTTCATTCTGAGGACAATGACTGATCTGTTATCCCTTGCACTCATAGCATAATTGAGTCTACGGCATATCTCGAGCACAATTCCTATTCAAGAAGGATAAATCCTGTATGGAGTAATAGCTTGCGTATTGTACACTACACCAACCTCGAACCGACCCTATAGCCAGCCGCACAGACTTACAAACTCGTAAAGAAACTGTTCTATCGAGTACCTAGAGTGTAATATGTGTGTATGGAGTATCATTTTATTCTTGCATCTCACCAGTCTTCGTATCCATGACAGGCTTCTACAGATGCTATACCCTCATATAAGTTGTTTGTGGTGATTACCTGGAATTATCGTACTGGACAGATGTAACGGATTTCATGCTGGATGTCGGTGGCCAATCTGTGTGCGTCGTGGGCTCCAGTGTACAAGCAAAGCAGTCTTAATCGATATGACTCGATTGTCATCAATCTTGGGAGACCAGTCGCATGGCTATCCGGATCAACCGACACAATGTTCCGACACAGAAATTGTGGTGTATTGGCAATCGCAAGAATGACCGCAACCATTTGCAACCCGTGATGGTTCTCTTCACAGTCGCCGTCATTCAACCTCCTAGAAGCGTGCCAGCGCATGCCTGTGTGTGGTGTAGTGGATTCTGAGGCAACTGCACCGCCCGATGCATGTCTCTCAACACGTCACGACTCAACAACTGTGGGCTCGCTTATGAGCTTGGCAATCCAACTTGAGCAAGGAGAGCTCCCCGAGCATGGACGTCGCCGTCTCACTGCCATAGCTGTCATATGAATCCTGGCTAGCACTGCAACCTTGTACGGCTGTCTACGTACATCCTCCCTCCAGGTATTGTAACTCCGTACAGGCTTGCGAATACTTTGCAGATGTAAGTACAAGTACATGTCTTATACAATCTTTGTCTCATCCCTGGATGCAAGTACCTATAGGCTCGACATCTTTATGGAGTGCCGCAAAATCACTATCATCTTCCCCCTTTTCCTTTGTTGTTTGTTTTGCTGTCCTTAGGCGCGTGCTTGGTGAAGCTCGTATTGCAAACAGGGAGGCGTGAATCGTGCGGATCCCATTCATTGATGTCTCGTCGCTTCGTATCTGTACCGCACAGTGAAGTATTTGCTTTTTTTTTCATTTTTCATTTTTTTTTTCATGCGCCCTTGCCCGCATCTCCGACCCGGCGGTTTCTTTCACCTCACCCGGGCCTTTTTATCCCTGGGCTGTCGGTCCTAGTGCTTTCCCCTTGTGTGTCATAGAATGGTCATTGTCGACTTCAACGAGAGATGATTTGTCCCTTACAGACCCACGCCAGGCTTCTCCCACATCTAGTATATTTCAAGGTTAGAATACACGATCGATCATATTCTATTGATCCTTGAGGATGACGAACACGCCCCTAATGTCAATTATTGTTTGGCCCGTCTCGAGACTAGTCCATGTAGATTGAGTGAGCCTCATCTTCCCGTCCCCTAGCGCAATGCAAGGCCGCCGAGTGCGACGGGACATATGCCTATGTACCCACATGTTCGGCCACAGTGTGTAGTATCTAGGTACATCGGCGATACTTCAGTATTGTCCCCGTGTAAATACGACGCACTTTGACTACTGCTAGAAATCGTTTCTTTTCTCCCGTACAAGCTCATGATCGGTGGGCACTCCAAGAATCAGGAGGGTGGTGGAGTTTATTGGAGGGATATCAATTGCCCGACCGCAGCTGGCATTCCAATACATCTCTACACAGGTTGACGGGCTTCGGTTAGTTTCAACCGTGAGACCCCGAAATCTCGGACTTTCCAATAAGTATGATCAGGTGGTACAAGATGACACTGGCTTGTTTCTTTCCTGTCCGTCGGCAATTCCTAAGCATTTTGTTTATCGTTGCAGGTCCTGACCGTCATAAAGGAGTCCTGCCTCCACTAACCAGCCATATTTCTGCTGTCCACCCTTCCTCTCGTTGAACCATCATTCATTCGTTCTTTCTCTCTCTACCTGTGGTATATTCATTTTTCTCTTCTAATTTTTAATATCCATGCCTGCCTAATATCATCTATCATACCATATACGCCGACTCGTATACAGATACCGACAAATCAACACAGCAACCGGAAACCCTCCCCGTCGACATCCATCATGCTTACCCTACCTGAACATGGGTCGGAAACCCAGGAGAAGTTCGACACATGTCACGACATTGAATCCATGAAGTCCATGCAGAGTTTCATGCAGATGAATTCGTCGCAGAGCATTGCCTCATTCAGCCATGCTCGTCATGATTCCGACCGTACCCTCATCCCAGACCACAGCCGCCAGTGCCTTACAGCCGATACGACCAAGACCAAGGAAGAGCACCCGGAAAGTAAAATCGCAGAGGAATCGAGCACCTACCTTGAAGGGTGGTCACTGTTTCTCCTCTCCGTGGCTATTTGTCTCGCTGTCTTCATCATCTCGATAGACCGAACGGTCATCACTACGGTATGTGCCTCGTCCAGCCGCAGGTGTTGTAGTGGGAGTCTGACAACCTTTAGGCCATCCCCTACATCACGGAAGAGTTCCAGTCTACCAGCGATATTGGATGGTACGGCTCCACGTACCTCATCACTGCCTCAGTATTCCAGCCCGTCTATGGTCGGGTGTACACGATGTTTTCCGCCAAATGGTCCTATCTCGCGTCCATTGCCGTGTTCGAGATCGGCTCCCTCATTTGCGGAGTTGCTCCCAACTCGACGACTCTCATCATCGGGAGAGCAATTGCAGGCTTTGGAAGTGCCGGCATACTGACTGGAAGTTTCGTTGTCGTTGCCTTTACTGTCCCTCTCCAGAAACGACCCATCTACACGGCTGTTGTCGGAGTCATGTGAGTACTATTGATTACCCTACACATCCTTCGTGTATTCGTTTCAGTCGCTAATCCGACCTCAAGGTTCGGTGTTGGTGCTACTGTTGGCCCTCTATTTGGTGGAATTTTCACAGACTTCCTGGTAGGTACCGTCGTCATTGTCCATGCTGTTGCTTTCCTGACACGTTGCAGGTCTGGCGGTGGTGCTTTTACATCAACCTTCCATGCGGGGCGCTCACCATCATCGCGTTCTTCATCTGCTATCGTTCGAAAAATGAGCGCTCATGCGACAAGCCTCTGAAAGAGAAGATACTGTCTCTTGACCTCGTTGGCAACGCCATGATATTGGGTGCCGCTGTGATGCTGTTCTATGCCTCGGAGGAAGCTAACATGGGAGCGGCATGGGACTCTCCTCTGATCATCGGCCTCTTCACCGGATCTGGTGTCACCGCAATCCTCTTTGGTGTTTGGCTCTGGTACAGACAGGACGATGCCCTTATCCCGCCCTCCATCATATGTCGGAGGACCGTGGCAGCTGCCGCTGGAATGGCTTTCTTTGTCTACGGCGCACTCTTGCTACAGTCGTACTTCCTCCCGGTGTGGTTCCAAGGAGTTCTTGGAAAGAGTGCCCTCATATCTGGTGTTGACATGATTCCCTACTTCGTCATCAACGCCGTTTTCTCCGTCATTGCTGGAGTTTTCGTCTCTGCGGTGGGGTACTATGTGCCTCCCTGTCTGGTGGGAAATGCGATCGCAACGGTTGGCTGTGGACTTCTCACACTGTTGTCCCCCGAGACGACCACGGCCCAATGGGCTGGCTTCCAAGTCCTCGTGGCGGCTGGTTTCGGGCTGTCTATCCAGCAAGGCTTCACAGCAGTCCAGACAGTTCTATCGGAGGAAGAAATGGCTATTGGAACTGCTGTAGTCGTGGCATGCCAGTCCCTTGGAGGGTCTATCTTCATCTCTGTCGGCAATACCATCTTCCAGAGTCACCTGCTTAGCGAGGCCACTCTGTCGAAGTTCCCAGACGTCGATATCAAGGCTGTTTTTACGCGCGGTGCTACAGCCTTCCGCGAGTTCGTGCCCAAGGATACCTTGCCTGAATTCGTTGAAGAGTACAATGAAGCGCTGAGGTATGTGTTTACGGCATCGATCGCCTTGGCTGGGTTGAGCTTCATCTGTAGCCTGTTTTTCGAGTGGAGGTCTGTTCGAGGTCAGAGGTTGAAATAGGCTCCTGTTCATCTAGTGCATTTTCTGCTGTTTATATTTAATTGTTCATTATCGAAATTGTAAATACAATATCAACAATTTGTCTTGTAATTCTTCCATGGTCTCAGTAGTAGTTCCATCATCCTCCTTTTCCCTTTTATATCTGCTCTTATTGTGCTTCTTTTTCGTGTGCTTGACTTGAATCGTTGCATCTTGGCTCATCACAAGTTCCTCTGCGCAAGGGATTCTTGAGCTTATTACTACGTTTCATATAATGCAATATGCAGTACGGTACCTCTCTCTATAAGCACATTGTGTAGGACCGGCACATAGGGTATCTGCGTTAGTAACACTACACGTTATGAAGGACAATAATTCGATTTGGAAGGCCACCCACCATCGTCAGATTCTGCGATAGCTGATTGAGAATGGAAAGGGGAAGAGGTCAGCTTACTTTGCGTAATCTGCTATTGTCACCTTCCTTTTTCACCCTCCCTGTTACATGCTGCGGTGCACTCGTACGCATTCCTCAATCCACAGACGAGGACCACAGTTCTGTCATGCCAAGGAGCTACAAGCACGGGGTACTCCGGAGTAAGCATTAGTTATTTGGGTCCACGTTAATATCCGCTTCTACTATTCCAACATGCCTTGGTGCCAGTTACCCGGTGTACCTTGAAACTAGGGTTGCGAAATATGGACGTGGCTTACGTGACTAGACCTCGGACTAACCTCTTAAAAGCCGGTCATGACCTTGAATAGATAGCATTGTTCAGAGAAGAAAAGACAGTCCACTTATACATCTGCCGGTATCTCGTCTGCGTTTTCTCGCGTACGGCTCACATATTACAAAAGTTTGGATGTTGGGAAGTTTCTGTGTTCGTGCTTCGTTAAAGCATTCTAGAATTGCATGCACAGCATATACACGTATCTAAGATGTTTCCAACAAAGGCATACATATGTATTCCGTAGACTGCGGCTTTCATTTACTCCATAACTGTGCGTGAGCCAAGAACCATGGCTAGGTCAATCGCCCACACTGTCATAGCTGTCTTGATGGGTGCTGGGGCTGTCGTTGCCTCACCGGCCAGGAGATCCAGCATGTGCCAGCGCCAAAAACGCTGGCAACACCACGCCTCATGGCGTTTTGACGGCGACGGTCTTCCAGCCGGCCTACGGGCAAGCAACCAGGACCAAGCTTCGGGGCTCAACTTATACCGCCTAGGAGACGTCATTGTTTGAAATAAAAACCGGGAACTTCTCGTCAACGGTGGCCAATCCTTAATCTCTGTACATAGGCGGGCAGGTGACGACCGGGGCGGAAAATATTCTCTATACCAGCGTCCGTACTGTTGCTACTTTTACGGAAGCCGGAAAAACACTTTATTGCTCACCCTTTATCTTTTTTCTCTCTCTAACGAATGGTACCTACAGGCAGCTTCTTCTATGATTCAGTCACGCAGGAGACAGACATTGAGTGGCTTTCTGGTGCGAACTTCAACCAAAAGATCAGAGTCCGCACCGAAGGTTCCTGGGCCTTGGGTTTCCAACAACTGGCCGAACGGTGACCAAGGTTCGAGCCCTGACCCCCCTTTCAAAGATGCCCTCTCCAAGATCCATTCAGTTTTAATGGATTACCACACCGCTTAAGCTCTTCACAAACTACGCAGTGAGTGGCACTGAGTGTATTCTTAGTCCATTAGATTTACATGGAGTGAAAACACGTCCTTATACATCATTCATTGTTTTGAGCGGCATATAGCAATAGAGACATCTACTAATAGTGCCCATCAAATCCTAAGCCTTGGTAATATTGTGACGAAAAACAATACGGCGATTGGAGTTCTAGTCTTAGACTCGTTCTCAGTGCCATAGTCGTGGGTAGCACCGGATTCTTCTAGTATACATAGCATTTTCAGGCGTACCGGAAGGAATACTGGCATTATGTCAACCAATCGGGGGTGTAGTCAAGATGCCACCCTGCCTAGTGTGGGTGATACGTATAGATGCGAGTATTATAGAACTATAAGAAGTCCCATTTTATAGCATGGTTTGTTGTGTATGAACAGGGGCCGCCTTGCGACGTAACAATGTGGATTTATAGCTGTGGGGCTCAGAGACGTAATATGATACTATTCCCCTTTTCGTTTTCTTTCCTTTGTTATGAACCCGTTTACCTTTTCGTATGAGTTGGCCCCCTAGCTGCAAACACAATCAGGACAAATGTCAATTGTCACAATAACCCGTTCCCATTTAAAGAGGCTTATGGACTAGCGGTGTTTAACAAGTGGGAGTTTGGTCCACGGCAAGTGCATCTTTTCAATCACATGTAGGAGTATGTGTAGTATTACGGATATCTGCTTAGATACCTGCTTACTCGTAAAGATAACACGCCGTAGCCAGTATACAACTCCACCTACATGTTGCCTTTAGCGGGAATAGGCTACGTATGCCAAGTTCCCGGCAGAACGCAAGCCAATAACTAAACCGGACTAGTTGACGCTGACACGGTTTATAACTGGGCACAGTAATCGGGAGCCGGGCCGCATCAGTTTTTGGCTTGGTACAGCAATCTTCGTTTGCCGTCTGTTCCGTGGGATACGCAGTCACGCCTGGGAACTGGTGTCACAATCCATCTAATCAGATGCATCTGGACTTTTTCCGTCGCATTTCAACCCCACTCGGCGTTATGCCGTTGTTCTGGGCGGATGTCTATGGGGCGATTATTGAAGACCAGACTGTTGAAGACAGTCAATGTAGTCGTTGTGCGGGTACGAACTTACCTGTAGGGGGGGGGGGGGGGGGGGCTACGAATCAGTATATATTTGACGATCATCCCCTGATGTTGGAAGATACGGGCAGTTTCTTGAAAACCTCTTGCCGTATTCCTGAGGCACCAGCACTATGACTTTCCGCTCTATGCTTCGCCGAGGCGTGGCCGCGACAAATGCTCCCGACATGACCAATGAGGTAGCCCAAGGCAAAAACGAGAATACTGCCCGCTCCCCCCAAGATCCGGCCGAACTTGGTGATATGAAAGAGGCGTTCGAGGACATCGTCAGCCCAGACGCACAGCGCGGTGTGCAAGATGTCGAGGCCGTAACAGCCACCTGGTCGAGAGGCTCTCTCGTAGCAGTCTTCATCTTGTGTGTATTTCTTCGTACTCCCCAGGGTGCTCTCCCGGGCGCCCTCACACATGGTGGCAAACGTCGTTTACAACAGATCTTTATAGGATGTTCCTGCTGTACTTTGTCAATGCCATGCAGTCCACCATTCTCGGTAGTCTGGTGGCTTTCGTCACGAGCGACTTTGAGACGCATTCCCTGCTCACAGTCATTTACATTGTTGCAAACGCCATGGCAGCGGCCGTGTACATACCCATGGCCAAAATGCTTGACGTTTGGGGCCGCGGTGAAGGGTTCCTGGTCATGGTTGCCTTTGCTACGCTAGGCTTGGTTCTGATGGCCACTTCCCACGGCCTCTCTACTTTCTGTGCTGCAGAGGTAAGCTTGATGCGGTGCGAGAGCCGTGGTGTAGCAAGGACTGATGGCCCGCTCAGGTCTTCTACTCGATCGGCTTCGGCGGCATGACCTACAGTATCGACGTCATCACTGCCGACACCTCCCAGCTGAAGAACCGTGCACTTGCTTTTGCCTTCACCTCTTCACCATACATGATCACTGCTTTTGCCGGTCCCAAGGCTGCAGAGGGATTTTACAACGATATCAACTGGCGGTGGGGGTTCGGAGCATTCGCTATAATCCTCCCCTTTGTAGCCGCACCCTTATTCATCCTCCTCAAACTCCACCTTCACAGGGCCGAGAAACAGAAACTCGTCGTAAGGGAGAGAAGCGGCCGGACACTTCTGCAGAATATATGGCACTATGCTCTCGAGTTCGATGGTACGCCCGAGTGTCTTCCAAAACATCCCCATCGTGCATCTTGCTGACATTCAAAAGCTCTTGGCGTTGTGCTATTTTCTTCCGGCTTCACCGTCTTCCTCCTTCCATTCACACTCGCCGATTCGGCCCCGAACGGCTGGTCCTCGGGATACATTATTGCTATGATCGTCGTCGGGTTTGTCGTTCTCGTGATCTTCGGGCTGTATGAGACATTCCTGGCACCTGTCCCTTTCATTGATGCCAGACTCCTTGTCGACAGGACCGTCGTTGGCGCATGCCTGCTGGACATTACGTACCAGGTTTCCTACTACTGCTGGAACAGCTATTTTACTTCCTTCCTTCAAGTTGTCAACAACCTCAGCCTCGCGGAAGCCGGATATGTTAGCAACACCTTTGATGTCGTATCGGGTGTACTGCTACTCATAGTTGGTTTCGGCATCCGGAAGACTGGCTATTTCAAATGGCTGCTATACATTGCAGTTCCCCTGTACATTCTTGCTCAAGGCCTGATGATTCACTTCAGGCAGCCGACCCAAGACATCGGATACGTTGTCATGTGCCAGATATTCATCGCCATGGGCGGCAGCATTTTCATACTGTGCGAGCAAGTCGCTATTCTGGCAGCAGCAGATCACAAGAACGTTGCCGCGGTGCTTGCTCTACTGAACGTGGCTGGCAACCTTGGCGGTGCAATCGGCAACACCATCTCGGGTGCGATTTGGACCAATACTTTTGAAAATGCTCTCCGGCGCTACCTTCCCGAAACATCCCAGTCAGACGTGGATGCCATTTATGAGGATCTTACCAAGCAGCTAAGCTATGAGATGGGCAGTCCCGAGAGGTTGGGCATCCAGAGGGCGTATGGTTACTCACAGACGAGGATGCTGGCAGCTGGAACTGGCATCATGGCTCTGACGTTTGTCGCTGTTCTTCTGATTAGAAACCTCGATCTGAGGAGGATCAGGCAAACAAAAGGCATGGTGTTTTAGGCCTGTGTATATTCACTACCACTCTACTTATTGATGCCAGTACGCGACCTCTCTTTAAGGATGTTCTCTTTCTCATGTTCTCGTCATGTATATATATATATATATATAACGCAATGCACGTAACCTGGGCAGGAAGTTTTTCTTGCAAGTTATTTTTACAGTCACAGAATATGTAGTGCAGTGAAAACTGCGTCTCTATCTCTGATACTACTCCTATTGAGTAGAATATATGAAGTATGGCAGCATCAATGACTACTGCATCCGTCTACTCGTATAACATTACATGTCTGTACCTAAGAAGTACATGCAGCAAGGCAATAGCGAGATCATGGTGTATTCAAGTTGATCAATACGAGTGAGTAGACCTATAATCAATATCAATGGTTATTCTTCTTCACATTGGTATCGAAGACTTTCCCTCTTATTATTACTGACTTGTCATCACCCCCAGACGCTGTTCAAGCTGACTGTTCAAGGAACTGTGGTTAGTGTGGTACCCAATGATGCATGACTAAGCAGAGGCTGCTGCCACACTTACATCTATAAATAGCCTTATGGATATAGATTTCCTTTCTTTTCAATAATTAAGCAATGAAGATAAACAGACCGATCTAGGCCGTACGGGAAGGCAGAGACCACTATATTCACGTCTACGGGTCATCGTGCGTTGTCGCCAGCAGGAAGCACCACAAGATGCGGTCCAGGGTGGACTATTAATACCATCAACGAAGCCTACTCCACCACCAAACACCTTCCCAGGATTGCTAATGCCAATGCCCCGCCAAACTCTTCGATTGCCCCACCAAACACTCTTCATCCACCTTGACACGCCGCTATCGGTTTCGACCAAAAAACTGAAAAGTGATCGAGGAGAGTCTGTCATAGCTCTCTTCCCCCGCCGATACTTTGAAACACTCGCTCTACCTTCCTCCATCGGAAGACCTCTGTGCGAAGAAACAAGAAGACGGCTTGCTGAGGCGCCTCGCCATGGCCGACTTTCGGCAGCTCGCTCTGGAATTTGTCCTGGCTGACGATGAGGCCAAGTTGACTTCGATTGCTCAGAAAGCGGCCTCTGGTATACGTCTCCATCTCGTGACCCCCAAAAAACTGTATACTGACAGTTCATCATAGAGCTTCAGAGTGGCTCGGCCAACTCGAACCCGGTAGCCCGCTGGGTGGAGGCGGTACAGCCCTGGATGCCCGGGGCCAGTGGTGATGAGGCTATGACCGACGGCGATGAGACACCGGATTGGACAGGGAGAGCCAAGGGTAAGATTTCCAACGACGGAGCTTCGAGAGGAAACGGAGGTGCTAATGCCAAGCAGCATTGGACTTCTTGTCTAGAACCCTTCACTACCTGGATGACAATATCCTTAAACCTAGCCAAGGTGAGCGATAAGCGTCTTGCAGCACGCATCATCGACGAATGATGTTCATCGGCTTACTGACACGCATCTTTTACTGAAAAGTGAAACTGCTCGTCGGATTTTTTGGCGCCATGTTCGACATCGATCACAAGGCCGGCATCCTGCCCTCGGCTACAGCTCTCTCGCGCATCGTAGCCATGAAGGCATTCCAGCCTTCCAGCGCCGATACTGTCATCCAGAAGGTGTGCGCACTAAGGGACGACTTTGCTCGCCAAATATCCAAGACACGGCTGGCAGTATTCGAGCTTCTACGCTCGCTTATCACGGCACCGGGGATCGCCAGCTCTCTACAGCACAAGTACGGCGCCTCAGCTGGTTTCATGGTCGACTTGCTTCAACTCTGCAGTAATGAGAGGGATCCCAGTTGCCTCATGGTCTGGTTCGACATTCAGTCTTTTTTCCTTCGCGGATACTCGCCGTCCACGGAGGTCATCGAGCAGGTGTTTGGGACATTCAAAGCATATTTCCCCATCTCGCTCCCGCGCACATCTCCTAGCGGCATCACCCCGGAGCAGCTCAAGTCGCAACTGCGGAAGTGCTTCACCGCCAGCGACAAGCTGTCTTCCATGACTATACCTTTCCTACTCGGAAAGATTGACCAAGGGGAGGGTGTCACGGTCAATGTCAAAGTGGATATCCTCAAGACCATCAAAGCCTGTCTGGAGCAGTACGATAACCCGACACGGTCGGTAACTCCGTACGTCGAGCGGCTATGGAACAGCCTCAAGTACGAAGTGCGTAACGGGGAGATTGAGGACACAATCTGGGCCACGCTCGAGGTTCTCAAGACAATAGCTACGCGACTCAAGGGAGACGACCTGCGCGACTACTCGCTGATGGTGACGCGCGACTGCGTCAACGATTTCTCCAACACCGTGTACATGGCAGCTGCTGGGCGTCTCATCACCAGTGTCCTCAGTGCCACACCAGTGTCGTTTCTACTGATGGTCTCTCCGGCGATCACGCACATCAAGGAGAACCTGAGGCATCCCAAGGGGCCTAGTCACAGCCAGGACTTGCTCAAGCTCCTGCATGTCATCCTCGAGACCAGGATACTCTTGGTGGAGGCAGACATGGCTGCGCAGGAGAGAAACGACTTTGATGCCATAGACCAGAGCTTCAAGTCGTTGTATGACGACGTATACCGGAACACGATTGAGCTCGGAGTCAAGGCTGACGCATCAGAGGACGATCTGAAGTTGGCGACACAGGCAGTCCAGGGAGCTGGTGCCCTTGTCTACCAGAAGCCGTCCATAGCGTATGCTTCCTCGGAGGAACGTTCCAGGGGTTGGCTACTTCCTGGTGATAAATGCTCTGAGATCTGCGACATTCTCTTCTCCATCATCATCCAGAAAGTAACGGGCGAAAATACCGATATTCAATCCCAAACCTCGGATGAGCTGATAAACAAGACGATAGAAGCCTTGCAGCGCTCAGTGACCGCATACCCCTCTGGATTTGCTCACCTGGTGCAGAGAGGGGTCGACTTGATGCACTCCAGCTGGATCACCCAGGGAGACCAGGCTGTGCCTATGATGCAAACTCTCTGCCCACTGTTGGCATATGTAGGCTGCTCCGGAATTTCCGCCTCTCCAGTCGGTGGATTGAACAATCTTATCCTCGTCACTTCGTCGCTACACAGGGAGCTGGTCAGCGCCATTGATATAAAAGCCAGTGTGGCGGTCTGGTGCGCTCTTGTGGCCGGGCTTCAATCCGCCGTTCGTTGCTTCAGTGATGCCTGCAAAAGCCATGACATCGCGTCAGACAAGGCTTCCTGGGAAGGCGACTGGCTACCTGCAATTGAGGCAAAGTACCCCTCACTCAAAGAGCCCGGATCTAGTACATCAACCGAGGCTTCCAAGTCCATCTCCGAGGTGTATGGAGATTTTTTGCTCATCAGCCTACACTTTTCACGCAACCTGTATCGAAAGGCTACCAAGACAGCCAATAGTTATGGAGGGTCGGAAACGAAAGCTCTCGAGCTCAGCGATGACTTCAATACGTCTGATAACCCGGCTGAGAGCCAATACCTGTATCTCGTCAGTACGCTTGCTGGGTTTGTCTTCCACGAGATGAGCGAAGGGCAACAGCTGGCTATAGGTGCAGAGGCATACTCTCTCCACATGTTCCGTGATGACTTCATATCGGTTGTCCCCGGCGACAAGACTTCTTCCTGGGACTGGGCGACATCGCAGAGACTGAATATCCTCTGTCTCGGCATACTTGAGGCTCTCCGCCCAGCTGCTGTTTCCCGACTAGTACGTTATCTCTCCCCTCCGCTTGTAATCTTCCCACGTAACCCAGCGATTATCTTATTCTGACTCGTATGTGCGTGCTAGTTTACTGCCGGCGTTGCCCAACATCTGATTATCAGCGGCATATCCACGCAGCACAAATTCGCCAGTGCATCTGCAGCGTCCGTGTCACGGTCAATTCTTGCCATCCTGGCCAATAAGCACAAGATCGAGACCATTGAGACGGTTATGGCGGCTGTTGATAAGGAGTGCGATCTGGTCGTCACCCAAAAATCATCCAATGCTAGCGAAACGCTGGACAAGGCTACATCGGTCGTGGCCCTTGCGGCAGGCATGCTTCGACGCTACAGTGGAAAGCAGGCACAGGGGCTCCTGCGGATGCTTCGAGTGAGCCCTACGCTTCCGACGATCGGCCATCATCTTGCTCGGCGATTTGAAATGATCTTTGCCCAGCAGAAAGTTCTTTCCAAGGATGGATATGCCATTGTGAAGCCGCTGTGGATGCAAAAAATGTATATAGAGCTGGGTAAGCCCCTGATTGCCATTGCGCTCGGCCGGGATTCTGCTGTAACAGACCGCGTCATCAGGACCAACTGCAGCATCGCCGTTCTTCTGACGGTCAAGCACATGAACTACGCCATCTACGAGGAGGACGCCGAAGATATCCTGCGTATCGCCATCACCGTGGCCCAGACCATTAGCACGGGTCCGGACGTCAGAGCTGCCTTCGAGGGCTTGAGGAACATCCTCGCTGAAGCTCCAGCCAAGGGAGAGCCACACTTAGCCAGCATCGTCACCATCTGCGTCAATACATTCTCGCAGAAGCCACACGCGCCACTAGACTGGCTCCCGGCTGACTACTTTGCTACAACAGACGACGTGCTTGACGAGTCGCGTGCTGCCAGCGGGAAGTCTGCCCTCGAAATCATGGCTGCTCTGCCCAAGCTGTTTGAGTCCAGACACCTGTTGCCCCTGACCGCACGCGTCGAGAGGGAGTTGACACTAGCCTGCGGAAACGCATTTCGAGAACTGAGGAAGTCGGCGCGCGCAGCAAGACAATCTTGGAGGGAAATGCAGTGAGTTAGAAGGGAAGAGCTATTTTGAAGGACGCAGAAATCCGAGAATATCAGTCTTTTTTTGGAGTATCGGTAGACACGTAGTTCCATGACAAAGAACAAAAACAGGCATCCAAAGACACATTGTTACGACAAGTGACCCGCAGAAATCTTAGAGTGTGATGTTTTCGAAGGATATGAACGCTCTTAGTACATACAATCCTCTCACAATTCCCTACCGCCCCAATCTGAGGGCCCTCGATTAAACTTTTCGCCTCTTTCCTCCCGTCTTCTTGACGGCTCCCGATGCATCGGCCATAGAGTCTCCGGCGAGGATAGCATCGAGGAGCTCGGGATTGGCATCGATCAGCTCCTGCGACGCAGACTTGACACGCGTAGGGTCTGCCTTTCCAATGATGGGGACAGACGAGGCGAGGAATTCTTGGAAAGGGTTTGCGACAAAGCGACCTGTCTCGTCAAACCACTCAGTGAAGGAGCGAGATATTTCTAGAGATTGAATAATCTCGAGCTTCTTGCTAGGATTCTGGGTGCTGCCGATGCTGATCTTGAGGTTATAGACAGGCTCGAACTTTTTAGAGGAGCTGGCGATGAAGATCTGCAGTAAGTAGTGACCGGGTCAGCCGAGGACGTGGGCTCTCGGTTCAGCTGTCCCTCCCC
The DNA here is from genome assembly GCF_012550715.1 of Geosmithia morbida. Classification (NCBI taxonomy): domain Eukaryota; kingdom Fungi; phylum Ascomycota; class Sordariomycetes; order Hypocreales; family Bionectriaceae; genus Geosmithia; species Geosmithia morbida. The sequence continues at coordinate 57,934 of NW_023336193.1, forward strand.
TCAACATACCTGCTCTCCCGAGGGTGCGATGCCCTGATATATCATGCCCTCCTCAATCTTACCGGTCCAGAGCATGAGGGCGCCCTGCAACAGCGTGTACAGAGCCACGGCGACGGCCGTGTACGTCTTTGTGTCCTCGAAGCCGAGCTTGTAATCCCACAGGAAGCAGGCGGTAGCGACGGCGAAAGAACTGTACCCTATGGCGAGACGGACATCGGTCATGGTGTGCTTCTGAGTGAAGCCCAGCGAGTTGAGGTAGTTCGAAACGGCATCGTCGGTCGTGTTCTTAAGATCTGCGTTGCGCATGTTGAGCTGGTGGCAATCCAGAGGGCCGAGTTGCCAAGGTGGCGCGACTTACCAGCCTGGTTGTAAAGTGATATCTTTTCGGACGCCATGGCTGCACGAATCTTTGAGAGGCCGCGTTTTCGTCCAAGGGCAGATTATTGTAATTGCCGGAGTTGATCAAATGGTGGAATGGAGGTCTAGACGGCAAAAGGTGGCCTGTACATAATTGCCGGTACAGGCTACCTACGTAAAACAGCTGAGGTCCCTTGTGGATACCCGTTGTAAGGCGGCATGGTCTGGTGGGGGGCACAGAGCGCCGCCTCTACTGGAAGAGGAAAGGGTACAGGCATGGAACGGCACCGGCGGAAGTAAATTTCCGTCTCCCATCAGCTACGAGTAGCTCACGGTGCTCTGTCTGCCTATTGCGCCAACTGCATCGTCCAAATTACTCGATGATAGCTCCCCTCCAACCATTCACTCAAAGAACGGGATCGCATCCATAATACCAGTGGCTCTCTCAAGCGTAACAGTCATGGCCGACATCCCCGTGCAGACCCTTTACAGGGACCCCCAGCTGTTGTACGTTGAGAGAAGTCCTTCCCCCTCCCTCCCCTCACCGGAGGGCACTGCTATCATCTGTCGCTGACCACTTGTGTCTCTCTAGCTACTGGATCCTGATGCCCATCTCTATTGTCATGATACTCACGGGTGTTCTGCGCCATTATGCCACCGTTCTCATGGCCACGGCCCCTAAAAAGCTCGATTTCAAGGCCATGCGTGAGCAGCGATCCCTCGGTCGCGGTGTCTTTCTACGCACCAACCACCACGTCCTTTCGCAGTCTTCGTTCGAGACCCGTCGCGATTATCTCACCACTGGTTACGAATTAGGGGTCTTCCTTAAGGATCCAGAGAGCAGGGGCCAGCCGCCTGCGAACCCGATGACGGATCCGTCTGCCATGGATGGCATGATGGGCATGATGAAAAACAACATGGCTATGATCATCCCCAACACGCTCATCATGAGCTGGATCAATGCCTTTTTTAGCGGATACGTCATTAGTACGTCTCATCAATGACCTGTCATCCCAAGCCCACACTAGACTTGCTGACCAGATATCCCTAGTGAAACTGCCCTTCCCCCTCACCATCAAGTTCAAGAGCATGCTCCAGGCCGGCGTTCAGACCAAGGACATGGACCCCCGTTGGATGTCTAGCATCAGCTGGTACTTCCTCTGCATCTTTGGCCTTCAGTTTGTCTACGTCTTCCTCCTCGGTAGTGACAACGGTACGTATAGCCGGCTCTTCTATCCTGTTCGTAACCACCGTCGTTAACAATATTCGTTCCACACAGCTGCCAGCCAGCTCAACCAACAGATGCAGGCGCAGCAGATGCCCAATCCTATGGCCGCTGGCCCCGGTCAGGACCCGGACAAGCAGTTCAAGGCTGAAGCCGAGAACTTGGCTGTCGTGGAGCACTACTCGGTCCTAGATGATGTCGAGGACCGTCTCCTTGAAACACTCAATTCGTAGGCTTCATCTCAAGGTGCGATGGCTGCGCAGATACAGCTTATGTAGCATTACGATCTAGTAAATGGTAAATACATCGGTATATTTTCCAACTGCCATTGATCCCTTCCCTTTCCTTTCCCTTCCTCTCTGATGTAATTGGGAAGCCCGCCTATGCGTCCCACCACAGGCATACGCCAAGACCTTCGCGCGCCATGCTGCCCTTGATCCTGTACGGCGTCTCAACCGTGGCATTGTCTCCTTGTGATGGGCCCGCCGGCGCTTGATCGTGCCACTCCTCGTCAATGACTTGGAAACGAACCATTTCGTGAGTATCGTAAAAGAGGCGTTCTTCATCAAAATTCCAAATCCATAGCTGTTCGCTGTGACTGCTGTGATGGTAGATATGGTGTCAGCCAGATCTCTCAGTCGAATTTCCCAAGCGGCTACAAGGCCAGTTCTTACTATTCGGCGCCCGAGGGCAGTTCCTCGTAGGGAACAAAGATGTCGTCAAAGAAGTCTGTTCGCAGATTGATTCCAGCCGGCGTGGAGCTGCGGATCCTGGCTAGCATAACCTCTCCTTTGAACGGTCGGAAGACCACCATGCGGAATTCGACTATGCACCTGTTAGAAGGGATGGCAGCTCTGGCTTTGGTTGGGCTTTGGTTCGGAGGGATAGCTGTACCGTTGACATTGACGAGACCGGTGCCATGACCGATAAGGCCCTCAGATGTCCAGAGTAGATCGTAAAGACATATGCACAATCCTATTTTCTGAACTACCTGTGTGTGTGTTTGTCTGCGTCAGTACAGGCCTACAGGGATGGGAAGAAAGGTTGGTAGATATCAGCACCTTATTGGCGTATTTGGCATTGATATTATCCTCGATGGCATCTATGCTCCTCTTGGAAAAGTCGGATGGTGCAATTTGCACCAAGTCCGCGATCTTGGTCTGATGACGGCGTCAGTCCTGAGTCAAAGACCTCTCAATGGGCTGGTGGGGGATAGAGCAATCTGCTTTCTTACCAGGATGAACATGACGTAAATGTGAAGAGGCGTGACGGGGTCACCGCAGATGATACAGTACTAGACTCATTGCACACAGCCTCATAAACTAGACTGTGTCTTTCACGCCTTGATAAGCGGCTCATAGAATCTTTGACATTACCCGTTTTTGACTTGTGATCTTGAAAGAGTCAAAAGACTATGGCGGCAGAAAATGTGAGTGCGATGTGCGCCTTTCCTGATATGGATTAGCCTTTTTAGAAAATGGGCCACACCGCCTACTTTATTCGGCACTCTCAACCATATGTACTCGTACTGGTGCCGCTCCTCAACATCAGCTCATCCACTCTATCTTCGCTGAATGATTGTCTGAGTCGATAGGGAGAGATATTTCAAAATCCCGTAGATAGTATTGGAAGGCATATTTGGTTAACTGATTCAACAGCAATCGGTACGTTGGACGCGTCGTACGCATACCGCCAAAGTAAGGTGGGCAAGATGTGGAAAGTTACATAATCATGGCCTGGTGCTGAAGGACAGGACAGCAAGCATCACAGGATATTTGTAGCTTAAGCTTTCTAGTATCATATATTTCTTGGTATAGAGTTTGTACGAGTGCATATCTCATTTTCTTTTTGCCGCATTTATGTCCAAATCTTCTCTTGGTCCGTCGACAAGCAGGTATAGGTTTATTCGTATAATACGACGTCGGATTTTTTAGTCGCTTTCTCTGGGCAATTTCTCCCTCACTTAGTCACTGCGCCTGGCCGTCCCTTCCGTTTCCCAATATCTGTCATTACGAGAACGACTACCCATTCACTTGCCGCGTTACTTCCTTCCAATCGCTCCACATCCCTGCGAACGTTTTCACATCAACCTGCAGCCACCGGTCGATTCCCTTATAATGGCGGCCTACGGGTACGGACCTCCCCCTCCTCCGCCCTCGGCAGGAGGCGGACAGCGACCTGTGTTTCCGAATCAGGGGCCTTCCTACACCTCTCAACAGGGTCAGGGTCAGAGTCAGGGCAATAGAGGCTCCGGAGGACCAAGTGGTCGTGGCCGAGGTGGCCATTTCTCCCGCAGTCAAGCCCGAGTCGAGTACAGCAAGCCGCCGCCGCCGCCGCAGTTTGCCTACGCAGGCCAGCCATATCCAGCCCAGCCCTACGAAAGCGCACACCCGCCGCCGGTCGCAGGTGCATATGCGCCTCCCCACGCAGCCCAGTGGCATCCCGATCAAGCGCACACGCCCCCTCAAGCTGCCCATTCTCCTGCGCCCATATCGTCTTCTAATTATCACCCCAACTATGCCCACCAGCCCTATGCTGCCCCCCAATATCCCCAGCAGCCGTCCTATGCCCCATTGCCACAGCAATACGGTCAGCCTTACCAAGCTCAACCGCCGCCGGCACACTGGAACAGCCAGGGCCACGTCCAACCGCCGGCGTACGGAGGTGGTCGAGGACGAGGGGGTGGTTACAATGATGGGAGGTACAGGCATGACCAGCCACCACCTCCCATGAGCACTTCCTATCTCCCGGCCTACCCACCAGCCCAATACCAATACGGCGCCCCTCCCCCTCCCCCTCCCCCTCCGTCTCAGTCGTCACACTACCATGACGGAGGTCATCGCCCTGGACGTGGGAGAGGAGGCGGACCTCAGAGAGGTGGAAACATCAGGGGTCGAGGAGGTCACAATGGTGGAGGCAGGCCGCACAACAAGCACAATAATCATGACGGCCGTGGTGGGGCTAAGCAGCAGCATCAGAAGCACCAGAACCAGAACCAGAACCAGAACCAGAACCAGCAGCATCAGAAACAAAAGTCGGACAATCCAAACCTTGGCAAAAAGAAGAAGCGTAAAACAAACACGCTCGGTCTTACGCCGGGAATGGAGTCTGAATCTGAGGATGACGAAGGGGAAGAGAAGGCGCTTGAACAGCTCTTGGGCCAGGAAAGATACCAGTAAGTGGCGGGCCTAATGTCAGTCAGACGTGAATTCTGTAATGTGCCGCTAACATGAATGTGGCAGGCTCGACGATCTTGCCAAGTTCTTGCTCGAGCGAAGAAAGAACTTCCCTACCAAGGCGCGTGCAGAGGCCAAGAAGGCTAGCGAAAAAGAAAGAAAGGCCGAGGATGCTGATTCCGCCCTCATCCGAGAGCGTGATAAGTTGAGGAAGCAACTTGCCAAGGTGGAGTCATCTATCAAGCGCAAGAGAGAACCTGGAGACGAAGGCGACGAAATGAGAGACCTATCATTGAACGATACGGAAGATGATGACAAACCGGAAGTCATGTCTTCTAAAGCTCCTACGTCTGTGTCAAACCCTCAAGCTCCACATCCCCCGGCGGCAAAGAGGGCCGACATTAGTCGGCACTGTAAGTACTTCTCGACAGGTGGCACATGTGGCAAGAAGAGCAAGTGTCGTTTTGTCCACGATACCCAGGTACGAGAAGCCAACCTCAAGGAGCGTGAGGCCAACCATGGACGCCTCACTATCCAACAACGCCTGATCCTCAACGATAAGGAGCAGGAAGACCTGGCCATCCTCGAGTCTATTCAGTATCTCCGCCAAAAGGGCATCATGTCCAAGAAGGAGGCGACAGTCAAGGATGGAGAAGGCCACGCTGAAAAGGAAGAACAGGATGAACCCTCGCCTTCTGTGCCAATGGCTGCGCCGACTCCTTCACCCAAGCCCAACTCTTCTTCTCTCCCTTACCCTCCTCCCAAGACCAGCCTGTTACCTGCTGCGCCCCCATCTTTGCCCCCGCTGCCTCCTAAGAGAGAGCCGATGCCTTCGCCTCGCCAAGAGCAATCCCATTCCTCCACTATCACGAGCCGCGACAGTGTCGATAATGGCAAGAATCAGAACGGGCAAGACTGGCTTGAGGAGGCTTATGGGAACACCAATGGCCAGAAGCCTCCGAGCGATAGCCTGCCTTGATGATGTGGCCTTCGATTTGTGCTGGCCTTGTTATCGAATAACCTTGGTTGTAAGGGTTCCGACGAGCAATACTGTTCTTGTCGAGTTATCGTTCATGTCCAAATTGGGCCACGTTTTCAACCCCACGTTATTCGTAGCCACACCTTTATTTCTTCACATTTTACTTGACACACACATACACACACACACACACACACACACACATACATACATACATATATATATATATATATATATATTATATTTTGGAACAGCCTCCATCCCCCGTATAATACTTGCATAATACCTGTTTTCTTTCACGAGCGAATTTTGCTTGGTCGCGTGCTTTAAATATGTCACAGGCTGTTGAGCTTGATTCGCAAAATTGGCGAGGTGCCTCAACTGGTAGTCTACGCTGTTATCCAATTTATAACCCGATGGACGTCTCGCCCATTCCAGCAAATAAACAAAGATGAGCAAAAGTACAAGAGAGGAGCTTAGGGGATAGAGGAATTATATGGTGAAAGACCTAGCTCCGACGCTGTTGACAACTAGACAAGAACAGAGAGAGAAAAGGGGAAGTTAAACGAAACTGAAAAAAGTGGAAAGTTGCGCATGTAAATGCTTCAAGGGATATGTAAAAAACGCCAACCGCCTTCCGTGTAATGCACAATGTAACAAAGGAGAGTAAGAAAAGGGCAACGCAGAGGAGAGAAGCCGTTGACAAAAAGAGAAATGTGAAGAAGAAAAAAAGAGATCTGTTATCACCATAGTGCATGTGTTAGGAGCGACCTCCGCCCATAGCCTTCCTCAAACGTTCAGCCTTTTCAGCCTTGCGGATCCTATCACGGCGCTCTTCCTCAATGTCTTCGCGGCGGGCGATTATCTCAGCAAGACGCTCCTCACCAGTAAGTTCGTCAATACCGGCCTCCATGTCAGAGGAGCCGTCTGACGCGTAATCGTACCGAGGCCCGACATCTTCCTCTTCATCCTCGTCGTATTCGATAAAATCGTCGAGCTCCTCATCGTATTCGTCGTAGTGGGAGCGCCCGGAGCCGCTGGGCCGGCTGGGCTTCCTGTTGAGCAGGGCTCCTCCGCGAGGCTGGTCCTTCTGCGTCTTCCTGGGGTTGGAGGATGAGGGGCGGGCCGTGCCCGTGTAGCCGAGGGTGGCTGTGGCCGCTTTTTTGACTTTCTTGACCGGCACTTCGGACTCCTCTTTGGCAGTAGATGGTCTCGGGGCACCTGTTTTAGCGGGCAGTCTTCCGCGAGCGCCAGGGGCCGCTGCCCGGTCCTGCAAAGGTCTCGCGGTTCCCTGGTACCCCGTTGATGATGCGCCTGCCTTCTGATCTGGGGTGCGAGTCGGAGCCTTGCCAGCAGGAACGTTTCCAGCGAACGCCTTGCCCACGGGCGCCTTCCTCCTGTCCGCTTTTTCTATCTTGTCCGCCTTTTTGTGCTGAATCTTTCCAACCTGCCCCATAACCTCTTGGGCCTTTTTGGCTCGAGCCAACACCTCGGCGTATGATCCCTTCTTGGGTGGGACCTTCGAAGCATCAGCCGTGGGTGCGAGGGATGATGAAGGCTTGACCGACACGGGTGGCTTGGCGGAGGTTCTTTGCGAAGTAGTCGGCCCTGGTCTCGGCGCCAAACCAGATCCATTAGAAGGGCGCGAGATGGTCTTCGGGGAATTGGTTGATTGCGGACGTGGTTGGGCGGGCTTCGAAGACGGCTGCGGAGGCGACTTTCGTGCTATCTTGGATGCGGGTTTCGGGTCGTCTTCGGCTTTGCGCTTAGTGACAGATGGCGTGGTGCCACTGATGGAGTTGAGAAGATCGCTGATCTGAAGGGGAAATTAGTCAGTAAAAGAAGCAAACAGGGTTACAGTCAGGAACGGAAGACTAACCGGCATCGTGAACGGGCCCAGGGGTGATCAGAGGGTTTGTGTGGTCAAAGAAAAAGGTGCACTGCTGGCTGACCGTGGTGATGGGCGGGTTGCCAAGTCTGGTAGTAAAAACTGATGGGAAAATTGTAGTGAGGAGGACGAAGGATGCTTGGAACAGGTGTATTTTTCAGCGGTGACCGACAGCGCATAGGCAGGGGAGTATGAAGCACGGAGTTCTGGCCATGGCACGTCAACACCGCTCTCCTTCTATAATGTTGGATTGGGTATCATGGCCAGGCTGCGCCGGGGGGGACGCTGGTAGAAACGAAGGACAAACAAAAGACGAACGCCACAATTCTAAACCACACAAGCCAAGGCTGAGGCACGTGAGAGCCGGAGCCTCATTTCATATATGTGGCGGTACAGTCAGCCCCACCGTAAACACCACCAGTGGAAAGAAAGAAGATAGAAAAAATAAGGTACGTACCCCCGCCCTAAGGTCATTTTTAGCGCCCACAGAAAAGAAAAAAGGTGCATCTTTCTGTCCCGCGATTCACCCAATTTGAACTTCTTTCAACCCATCAACAACCACCTCCAGAACCCGAAGGTTTCAGTCTCCGCCCAACTTGCGGTTAAATTGATTGATTCCCGTGTTCCCATACACCAACAGTGAGTCTCATCCCTCCCATTGCCTTCTTTCTTTGTTCAGATTACTATCTGCGATTCGCGGCGCCCCAACCTTCTTTGCGAAATACACCGACGGCGGGCTGACAGAAGCACCTTTTGAATCGCACAGAAAAAAACCCATCAAAATGAAGCACATCGCCGCTTACCTCCTCCTCACCCTTGGTGGCAACGAGTCCCCCTCGGCCGACGACGTCAAGACCGTTCTCGAGTCTGTCGGTATCGAGGTCGACAGCGACCGCCTCGATAGCCTCATTTCTGAGCTCGAGGGCAAGAACATCAACGAGGTACGATCCCAATCCATTCTCCATCTTATAGATATATCCAAACATTTCGTTTGCATACTGACATACACCACTATAGCTCATCGCCGCTGGTTCTGAGAAGCTCGCTTCCGTTCCCTCTGGTGGTGCTGCTGCCCCCGCTGCTGGTGCCGCTGCCGCCGGTGGTGCCGCCGAGGAGACCAAGGCCGAGGAGAAGGAGGAGGAGAAGGAGGAGTCCGACGATGACATGGGCTTCGGTCTCTTTGACTAAGCGCCTCACCTCGCCTAGTTGTAACTACGAAGAAAAAAAAAATCACCTGGATGGTCTGGGGCAAGTTGGGGACAAGGCAAATGTTTGGCTGCATTATGGACGGTTTCTTCTCGGATTAGGATTTGGGAGGTGCTTCCATTTGGTACCCAGCTAATGGAATGATTAACTCTCCTCGTTCTCCAATGCTTTTTTTCATACCGATGTGTATTCTCCTCTCCACCACTCATCTTGAGTCCGCCCACTATAAACCCTAGTAGCCTCGCAGCTGCAGTAATAATGTGCATATTGTACTGCAAGTGCGTCAGTTGTGGTGTGCCGGGAACAAATGCGGGTATCGTACTAGTACATATGTTGCAGCGGTGCCACATCTCGTTACTTTTATCAAGGGTATCTTTTGCGCTCCGCTGTCTAAAACAAATAGATATCAATTACACAAGCCACGGCAAAGGGCTATGGCCTCTGAAAAGACGGCTTCATGCTGTATTCCTTCCTTTCCATACCGTACCTTTTCATTTTGTTCCGACTCCCTCCTAAGCCAATCCCCAAGCCATCCCCAAGCCATTCCGAATCATTCTAAAAATCACTGCATATGTTGTGTGCGTATGTGTATGCGTGTGTGTGGTGTGAAGTTGCAAGCAAGCCAGATAACACTTCACTGAGACTTATTCTTAGACTTCGTCCGTGACGGGAGGATGTGGCTATCCTGAAGAAGCTTCCAGAGACACCACAAGTAGCAGAGTCCAAATCCGGTAACGCCGACCCCAACGTTTGCTACTACCCATAGATCCGGCTTGTCCAGAGGTGGGGGCACAAAAGTCTCAACGACATGCCAAGCAAGCATGGCGACGTAGAAGACGCAGTGGGTAATGGCGGTAAGAATTTGGGCCCACGAAGCGTTATTGGGGGAGTAAACGCTCCACGATGCGGGCGGGAGACCGAGAAGATAGGCCCAAAGGAGGGTGAGGACGGTATAGGGAACGCGTAGGTCGACGCGATGGAAGAGAGGAAACATGGTCCATGCGCCCAGGATATTGGCGAATCCAACCCAAGTTCGGACGTCCCTGCTCATTCCTTGCTTTCCGGCAAGCAATAAAGTCATAGGCATGAGGGGTAGCAAGACGCTCTTCTCGTGGACCTGCCAGCTGAAGAGAAAGAAGCCCCAGGCTGTGGCGGCAAATGCCGTAGGTATGATAGCCTTCTGAGGCCTGAGGAAGACGATGACATTTGGCGGGATAACGGAGAGCAACGTGGCACCCAATGCGGCCTTTTGGAGGAGCCCGGGCGAGTAGCTGCGGAGCTTGAGAACCACATTCAGAGCGCACCAGAAGTTGGCTACCTTATCTTCAAACAGGCCGCGCGCAAAGGGAAAGACGCGGTGGACCACCTGAAGCACAACTTGCACCAGGGGGTAGTAGAACGCGTTCGGGTCCAGAAAGTCACCCAGCCAGGGGAATAGAGGGAGAGGGCCCTCGAGCGCAGCGATTCCCCTATACGAGTCGTACAGTGTGCCAAGGATGAGCGGCAGGACGGTGACGGCATATGTAATGAGGGTGGCCAGGGCGATTCCCAGGAAACGGGTGATACTGATGCGAGGCCGGAGGCACGAGCCGAGGAGGTAGGCAAAGACAGTGAAGGCATAGTATAGAGCCATCTGCTTGAACATGAGAGCGCAGACAAAGAAGACGGCGGACATCTTGTACCGCTCAGCCAGGATGCTGGACATGCTGGCAAGGACAAGTCCGAGCATGACTGTGTTGTACTGGAAGTGGACGTGGTCAATGAGAATGGTAGCCGGCTGCATCAGGAAGGCGACGAGGGCAAGGGACGAGGTCCATGTGTCAACACCGCTAAGACGGCTGTACCGGCGGATGCAGACGACGGCGGCGGGGATATAGACGAGGTATTCGGAAACGAAGACGGTGCCCCTCATGAATACCTTCAGATTGGCATCCTCATTTCCGCGCGACGTGTAAAGGGCGAACCACTCAGGGTTTAACAAAGCGCCGGCCTTGCCGAGCAGCCAGCTATGGTAGGCCGTGAGAGGAGGGTAGTCAAGACCCCACCACTGAAGATCATGAAAATACCACTGGGAGATGGGGAGTTGAGTCGTCACCTCCATCCAGTGCCGTTGCGCTTCGTAGTCTCCGTACAAGGGGGGCCGGTTGAAGCCTAGCAAAGAAATGTTAGTTGGACAAGATGACTGCTGATGGGCTATTTTTATGTTCAAGCTTGTTTGATTGAGCCGTACCTGAGTAGCCCCAGAAGCCAGCAGACCAACGGAAGAGCCCGACGACTATCAAAATGGGAATGAGAACCTCCCACTTTGACGATGCGGTCCTGGCGGGCCAGAGAAAGGCAGCCAGAGAGAAGGAAGGAGCGTGGACAAGAGTCTCGGACGGCAAGCGGGCGGTCGGCCGGTCGGGACCAATGTCATTCTTCTTACCCTTGCGCCTGGGCTTGTGTGGCGATGACCTTGGTGTCGCCATGTTCACAAGACTGATGCGACAAAAAGAAGGAGTGTTCTCTTTTGCGCAAGCTTGCCGCGTTCTGGACGTTGAGGAGGGCGAATTGACCTAGCAAATGCCACCGTGGAGATATCAGCATTGGTGGATACGGAGCTCGATAAAGCCAAGAGCTCAGTTGGACCGTGTGAATAATTGTATGTACACAGTGCAGACCAGCTGTCAGCCCACCTACCAAGACCAACATCACTAATGACGCCGTTCTCATGAGAGCATTTTCCTCTGCGTAGCAAACCCCTCTCGCTTCTTTACTTTTCTTCTCCTTGAGTATTCCCATTGCCCTGCGTGTTCTTGTTTCAAGTCATTTAGGTCAGCTTCTTCTTTGGTTTGTCCTTTCTCTTTTTCCCCGCAGAGAGCAGCACTTACGTTGCTCATACAGAGGGGCAGCCGCGCCACGACAGTCAAGATGCCGTTCCCATTCGTGCTGCCAACGACATCGTCGTTTTCCTTCTCGGCTAACTTCGATTCTGACTCGCATCCGTCAATTTCCATCAATGCAAGTATGTACCGCGGTGTTGCCAAGGACACGCTACGGAAGCACAAACGCCTCGATCACTCAGCCCAGGTGGGCAATCTCTCCACAGTCAGGACGGCACTGAACGATTACCTGCCATACCTTGTGGCAGTCGACGCCGGGCTTCACGACCTGCGGATTCCTGGGAGCTGTGATCTGATTCACATCGATCCAAAGGACCAGGTGGCCATCAAGTGGCGGCCTACGCTCTCGGGCGATGTGGTGCCCGGCCGTGAGCGGTCTCGCGTAAAGATCAACTCGCTCGAGCACGAGCTCATTTTCATGTTCTCAGCCCTGGGCTTGACCTACGTCCAGGAGGCCAGGGCGGTGCTGAAGCCTCTCTACTCGACCAGTAACGAATTTGTCGCTTCCCAGGAGCGCACAACGGCCATCTCAACGGCCACCAAGCTTCTCCTCCAGTCTGCCTCTATCTTCCAATATCTGGGGAACAGGACAGAGCAAGGATCCGTTAAGCCTCCCTGTGCCGATGTGGCGCCGACAACGGTCCGGGCCCTTGCCTCGCTTTCTCACGCCGAGGCTACGCTACTGGCTGTTCTAAAGGATGACCCTTATCCCGCCGCCGTTGCTCAAGATAGAAACAAGACCGACAAGGAGTGGATGTTCAAGTCGCCCGAGATTCCCAAAGTTCGTGCCCACCTGTACGCCCGTCTCTGCCTTGCTGCGTCGGAGCATGCGGCACGGGCATTGTCGCTTGCGCAGGCGAGCGCGTCCTCAGTGGGCATCAAGGTTGACAGCAGCCTCATCAAATACATGGAGGATTTCCGACGGACCAGCCGCGCAAAGGCTTGCAGGTTTCTGGGAATCGACTCGGAGCTTGGTGGTCAGACAGCAGACGGGATAGGCTGGCTCCAGGCAGGGCTACAGGAACTGGGGGTCGATATCAAGGACTCCAGGAGGGGCCTTGGGCTAGGCCGTCTCAAAAAGGACCTCTCGGAATTGATGGAGGACCGGCGTGTCGACAAAGAGAGAGCGTGGGGTGCCGATGCTGGCAAACTCGAGGAAATACGCGTGATCGAGATGCTCAACGCAAAATGGAACAAAATTAACGATACGGTAAGCACGAGAGCAGGTGTTTCTGAAAAGTCCTCGTTACTAACACCAGCCATGCACAGATGAATACCAAGCAAGTACCATCAGTCAACTCACTACTGGCCAAGATTCCCTCAGGACGTGAGATACACAGCATTCCTGACTACCAGCCTCCGACGCTCGATGAAAACGCCCTCAACATGATGCGTGCCCCTCCAACAGACAAGGGTGAACTAGCCCACGACTTTAGCTCAGACGACGAGGCTATCGGGTCGCCACAGCCGCCAGGCGTTGGCGGTTACGCGGGCACCTCAGCTGACTATGGGCGTAGCCCAACTGCCCAGGGTTCGCATACCTACTATTAGCAGCACCAGCATCAAACCAACAGTACGTAAACACACACATCCTCCTGGTCACGGAACGACCGGTGCGAATGTTCAAGAGGGAACGTATTCTTAATTCGTTTACATCGCACATGCCCAGTGTTGACTAGCTACATCCTTCGGCCAAGCACTGTTCTTTCAATAGCACCTCAAGCTCTCTGTAGACTTTCTTATGTATGCTGCGGTGGGATGGAGCAAGGTGGCGAGGAGAAGGAAGGCGTCCCAGAGCATAGGTCAAAACACCTGGACATGGGCAAAACTGTCAGCTTGCTTTGAGCTCATCCAGGGGGGGGGGGGGGGGGGGGGGTATCTATGAAGTATCCCCTTACTCGCCCCAGTGATGACCGCAGTCGTCTGTCATCTCGTTGCACTGGCTCACGGGACAGCTGGTAGGCCATGGGTCGTCTGTTTTCGATTTGAGATAGGCCAAGAGTTCCTCTGGCGACCAGAGTGCCTTGGTGGGTTGGGGCGAAAATACAGCGGGAGGCGGCGAACCAGCGGGTGTCTGGGCTAGGCTGGATACTGCCAGGCACTCTAGAACGGCGAGGACGATATGAATGGATGACCGCATGATGACTTTTATTTGTGTTTGTGAGATGAAGTTGAACCGGCTAATCGATATCAGGAGAGGATACAGAACGGTAGTAAAACCTTTCAGTTTCTTGACAACAGCTCAAGGTATATATATATATATGTGTGTGTGTGTGTATGTGTATCTAAAGTTTCAACATGGCCAATGTTGACCCCCCTGATCACACGGCAAGGGAGTTTCTCCTGCACCATCACATTGAGACTTCGTATCACTGTATTTCAAGCATCACCGCTTGCGTACGCAGACGACGCGTTCCAGGCTCGCTTTCATTCTCCTGCGTAGCCTTGCCACAAGACATTCAGATTTATTCAGCGCCAAGGTAGGGCATGATACTAACCTTGTCAGAGCTACCTAGCAGTCGATTCCGTTCAAGGTAACAATACTATGTGCAACTGTAAGTCGATAGTGCGCTCTTCTACTCGCAGCAGGCGACTGCTGCTATGGTACTAGTAGTAATCGTAAAAGGACATAGTACATACAGTATCTCTCATGCCTGATATAAGGCACAATTTTGTATTTTGAATTGACGCCACCCTTCTGTTATCCTGGCTTGTCTATATCCCAGTGTAATGATGACGAATTTGCAGGAAAAAAAAAACAAGGAGTACAAAATAAAAGAGAAATGATGCAACGAGGTACAAGGAGAAGACAAAAAAAGGTATGAGCGGGAATGATAAAAGACAAGAAAAAAGAAAGAAGAAATAACAAAGAAACTCCACCATGCATTTACACGCGCTCTCCCATCCATGTGTATGAGTGTAACAAAAGAAATCTATGCAAATACTCTCAATCAAAGAGCAGGACGCTTGCCTCCTCCCTTCTCCCGCATTATTACAGCTTGCTCCTGAACTCAACACCGTTGCTTCCACCATCAACGACGGCCACGACGACAGTGATGTCGTCAACCTTGCCGCCATGCCATTCCTCGTAAGGGTAGTACTTCTTCACCTCCTTGGCAAAGGGCCCTTCGAGGCGAGTATTTGTGCTAGCACGGTTGGCAAAACCGACAATCTGTGTGGCCAGGGCACTCTGCAGAGTGACGGGGTTCTTGACGTCATCGGCCTCTGTGAGAGAGGTCAGCTCGTCTGACGCCCGCACACCCTCGGCCTCGGTCACCTCCCAGGCGCCGGTCGAGATCATGATGCGGCTGGCGATGCGCAGAATGTCCTGGTTGAAGAGGTTGTCGAGGACGCCGTCGGTGGCGAAGATGAGGACGTCACCGTGGCGGACCTGGTGCTGGGTAACGTCGGCGTCTTCGGGGAGGTCGGACAGCTGGGCACCACCATAAGCGGCCATGCGGGAGGCGACGCTGGGAGGCACGCGGCTGAGCTGGAAGGGCGTGTTGAAGGCGTGGGTCTGAGGTTCCGAGTGTCGGTGGATAGCGTTGCGGCGAAGCTGCAGGAAACCCGAGTCACCCAGGTTGGCCACGTCCAGCGTGCCGTCCGGGTCGGCCACGGCCACGCACGCGGTGCTGCCACCGGCACGGATTGTCCGGTCACGGCACACGGCATCGTAGCCGTGCTGCATGATCTTCCGGGGGGTGAGACGGCCGTTGGGGTCCCTGGTCTGGAAGTCGCGAGCCGCGTCAGCCATGTAGCTGCATAGCCCGTGCGAGAAGTCACCCGGGTCGACGCCCGAGTCAACCCAGCCGCCCACGCCGTCAGCTACGCCCAGGGCCACGGCGCCCGTGCCGTTAACTTGGCTGATGAAGAAGGAGTCGTGTCCCGAGTCAATGCGGAACGGTCGTGCGTACGCAGGCCGGGCATCGGTCTCGTGGTCGTAGTGGAAGACGTGACGGTTCGGGTCGTAGGGCCGGTCCTTAGCGATGAAGGACGCGGCGATATGGTATGTGTACTTGCCGAGCGACGATGATGTCGAGTATGGACGCCGCTGTAGACGCAGGCCTGCTGCTGTGGACCGCGGATAGGCCATGGGGATCTTGGTGCGAGCTGAAGCGAAGGGGGGAGGGAAAGAGACTGTCAGTGGGCCGGTATTGCAAGACGAAATATTTCACAGGGATATAAATAGACGGAGGGGGACGTACTGTTTTTGGCAGTCAGTCGCCACGGCACCGGCACGGCGCGCCTGGGAAAGGAGACGCGCATTTTTTATCTGGGGTAGAACGTGGTGATGGCGGTGAGGCAAAGATGAGTCTGGTGACAGTAATTGTACCCAAATGTACGTGGACTCGCATGCGTCCCTAGTAGTCAGGCTAGGTGCCAAATATCATGACACCGCGGACCCACGAGTTTATCCGCGGCTATTGGACGTACTCGTAGTCTCGTACTCCGTAATACTAGCAAGTGAGAAAAGAGAATTCTCGGATAAGCAGGGATGGTGTGAGTGCTCACGAAAACGGGGAACTGATTGCTCCAACAGCAAGAGGCCAAGTGGTGATGATGGATACGGGAGGAGTAATAGTATCGCTACAGATTACAGTTGTACTCGTAATATTGTTGGGTATGGAGTACTATTAGTACTACTAGTACTGTGTTCGCTGCCTCTGCCAAGGCTGTTCATCCAGACGACCGAAACCTTTTGATACACGTCAGAGCATGGGCCGGCCTTACGTCTGTCTGCATGTCCCGGTAATCCATCAACCAAGACTTGTGAATACGTACATGTATATTAGTGGAGATGTATTGATGTTAATGGAACCGAGAAGCCCGCCGGAAGATGACGTGGTTCAGAGTGTACGGAGTAATCGTACACGTACATGTACGTAGTATTAGGCTACGCTGTGTTCCGTAGGCTATTGCTCATGCATCGCCTCACTTGATTGGCCACTCGGCTAACCACGCACCACTAAGGGTGGTGCTGGTCACCATCGCAGGCAGATTTTCACAATATCATACCTATCAACGCTTCCATTAACTGGAATGGCTCGAAACAACGAAACGTAGAAACACGCGTATAGGATTCCTAAAAGAAAACCTGGGTTCAAAAGTCGCCGCTATGGTTGTCGTAGGAAAACATACCATAGCTAAGGTAAGTTGGGCTCGACCATGAAACCGTCGAGTCCGCCACTACGATGATAAAACAGAACAAGAACCTTGACACCACAGAACACCTGACCTACCTTGAATGTATGTCAGAAGTATCTGTGGTGTGTGTTCTCACAAACATCTCTTGCTATCCATCTATATCTGGATACCTTTCCACTGTCCACGATTCCTCGCACTCGGTCTTGCTCATGTATCGCGGTAAGGTTAGTAAAAAATACTAGCGGATATAGTAGGGAAAAGGAAGCGACTTACCCGTCCCAACTCCTCAATATTTTCTAATCCCTAACATGAAAAAGTTTACCAATTTTTTACTAATTCAGAAGATATCGGTATCCTTTTCTTAGCTACCCATTTACGATAGTTCTGCTAGCGAAGGGCGCGGCGGACGGGTTGAGAGGGATGGTCGGTCTCCTAAGGCCTTCTTGAGGTTTCTAGTTGTAAGCCGAGGATCTCGCTTTGCTGTTTGGACTAGATACAGTCTCTAACGACGCGCAAGAACCTTCGGCCGGCCGATTCGTACACTAGATTCGAAGCAATGTGAGGTTTTAAAGCGTTGAAATGCATCTTGAATAACTGATCGCGACACGCCAAACACGTTACTAACACTACGTTATCTAGCCCCGGCCGCTAGTAGCACCGCAAATTGCGGCACGGGCAGTAGGGCTCAATTATTAGCCTCTCCCACAATCAGCCCTTGAGAATGCTGCCAATTTCAGTCAGATTAGACATAATTTGACGGCGTTGTTGGAAGTTCAAGAATGAGGCAAGGTTGCGGTACGCGACTTTTCGCGTAAAGATAGGTGGGGTGGACCGGAGACTTTTGACCCCTGACTGTATTAAGGAGGCGGAAGACGGATGCCGAATTATCCGGTATCGTTAACCGAAGAAGAGCCGGTAGCCGTTGCTCGCCGCACCTTCCCGAAAAATCATCGAGGCCAATGACGGTATGCTTTGTTAATAGTTCACGTGCCATGCATCACCATACCTGCAAACCGTTTCACACAACGTCAACCAAGACTCTGTCCATTGTTGCCGGTCTGTTGTACTATATCAAAATGGCAACGTTTTTTTATGTTGATGCCGTTTTAACGCATATGTACAATCTGTGATTCTGTTGTAGAATATCCCATCAAATGATACAATATTCATCAGTAAGACCAGACTGCCGGGCTTCCGATTCAGTGTAGCCAGGAGGGCTCGCTCATTTAGTGCTTGGTAAATCACGGCGTCTCATTGGCCACGGTTCGCCCCCATTCCACGACCTTAGCCGAGGATGTGTGTCTTTCTTTCCTTCAAAAGCGTCCTGGTTCCTTTTTTTCCCTAAATATCAAGAACGGAGACGAGCATTTTGTCGGCGTGAAACTCGTGTGCGCGCTCACAGAAAACGTTACAACCTGCGCTACATCTACACCTGTTCTGTAGGAAGAATCGGCTCTCGAAACCTCCTTCAGCTGTCAATTCCATCCCGGAAGCGCCCGAACCGACCCCATCTTCCCCAGGATTTGACAACGGGCCTCTCTCAACCTCCTCGACGGTTGTTGACCACGACCAACCTTTATCACCATCACCAACGCCGCTCTGCTCACTTCATCAATCATGGCCGCTCTCCGCTCTTCCGCCTCGCGCGTTCTCGGCGCCTCTGTCAACGCCTCCCGCTCAGCCCTTCCTCCTGTCGGCGCCTCCTTCACTCGCTCCATGGCCACGGTCAGTGAGCCCGAGAAGAAGGCCCCCCGGATGAAGAACTTCTCAATCTACCGCTGGAACCCAGAGAACCCCACAGAGAAGCCTCGCATGCAGACATATACCATCGACCTTAACAAGACGGGGCCCATGATTCTCGACGCCATAATCCGCATCAAGAACGAGCTCGACCCTACCCTCACCTTCCGCCGCAGTTGCCGCGAGGGTATCTGCGGCAGCTGTGCCATGAACATCAACGGCCAGAACACGCTTGCCTGCCTGTGTATGTCTTTTTACTCTACGTCGCCACCATGTCCACCTAGGGGATATTCATGACGATACCAGAATGCTTTTTATACTGACAGGAACCAATCAGGCCGCATCCCCACCGAGTCGAATGACGAGGTCAAGCTCTACCCGCTGCCTCATACCTACGTCGTCAAGGACCTGGTCCCTGACCTGACTCATTTCTACAAGCAGTACAAGTCGATCAAGCCTTACCTTCAGCGTGATACTCCCGCCCCTGACGTATGTATTTCTCAACCCTTCCCCCGTGTCTCTCTTGGCGCATCATTTGAGTCCTGTCTAGACCTGGCACTCAGTTACTAACTACCTCTACAGGGCAAGGAGTACCGTCAGAGCAAGGAGGACCGCCGGAAGCTCGACGGCCTGTACGAGTGCATTCTCTGCGCCTGCTGCTCGACATCGTGTCCCTCATACTGGTGGAACTCGGAAGAGTACCTGGGGCCCGCCATTCTTCTCCAGTCGTACCGCTGGCTCGCCGACTCGCGTGACGAGCGTACTGCCGAGCGCAAGACCAACCTTGAAAACTCAATGAGCCTGTACCGTTGCCACACCATTCTCAACTGCACCCGCGCCTGCCCCAAGGGTCTCAACCCTGGCAAGGCCGTGGCCGAGATCAAGAAGCAGATGGCCCTGGGTAGCTAGATGCTCAACTATACGCAGAGATGCAAATGATCGTGTGTTGAGCGGGGGTTGAGTTGGACGGTTGGGACAAAGTGTTTCATGTGGCTAAAGGTGTATCATAGCATTGGTAATATCTGGTGTTGGTTTGTTTATCTCCTTCCTTCTTTTTTATTCTCTATGGAGAGAAGAATGATGAAAACTGGAAAACAAAAAAAAAAACAAAACATGAAAAATGTGAGGGCATTAACCGTCTTGATTTGGTTACTCCATCAAGTCGGATATTGACAGCCCGCGAAAGTAGAGATCATTTATTTCTTTGTGATTCTGAGGTCTCGCTCAAGTACCTAGACAAATACAGCTCATAATTTTTTTTTTTGTATCTGAGCTCACGGTCATTGTGTGATAATTCGTTGCCGCGAACACGAAGAATTGACGTGATGTCTATGTCTATCGGGAATCGACTCAACGGCTATGGCAACGTCCCACCACGCTCCCACTTAGTGTCATTGGAGGCATCATAGCCGGCGAATTCTGGGAGAGTGGCTCAGGTATGCTTCACACGGACGTCAGCGTGCGCCGTCACCTCCGTGTTACGTAATATTATATTGTTTGTCCATGTACCAACGACTTCGGCAGTCTTCTATTGTCTCAAACACCACGCCTAGTAATTATCAATCAGTACCGAACTGACAGGTCCACCACTTCATGCAGCACAACCAAACGCTCTATAACTACCCAGTAAAAGAGGATACAACACATATAAAACTACATGGAGCATAATTATATACATAACAAGAAGTATACGAGTCTCATCTGCTCTGTATGGTGCCGTAGCTGTGTGAAACCGAAGCAGATCGAGATGCCGGGTAGGAGAGCCACCATGTGATGATGTCATGTATGTATAAACCTAGCCTGACGACAGTTTGTTGCTGTTGGCTTGATGGAATACTCAGATGATGTTCATTACCAGTGGTCATTTCACCTTTATAAAATATGTGAATAAAGGACGCCCAAGATAGGGCCCAAAATGACGGATATCTACGTGGTATGCCAGTGCTATCTCACCACGACGACAAGGGCCATTGGGGAGTAAGATAACTGACGGAAGAATCAAGGCTGGCGCTGTGGCCGCCTTTACCATTGACCTCCTCGTCTACCCCCTAGACACAATAAAGACGAGATATCAGAGCCAAGACTATGCCGCCGGCTCTGGCACCAAGCCTTTGTCCCCCCGCGGATTATATCAGGGCGTCGGCAGCGTGATACTAGCGACTCTCCCGGCAGGTATGATAGCATTCGCAACTCTCATTTATTCTTATCTTCTACTCGGAATACGTATTACAACCCGGATGAACTGACCGTGCCCTAGCCGGCTTATTCTTCTCGACGTACGAGAATGCCACGGCCACCCTGTCCCGAACATTACCAGCCCCAAAGCCGATAGTCCACTCGGCAGCGTCAGCGGTAGCGGAGATGGCATCTTGCATGGTCATTGCACCGGCCGAAGTGATCAAGCAGAACGCTCAGATGGTACGGAAACGAGACTCGGGTGGTGGCAGCCGAGACTCATCATCACTCCGAGCGCTGAGACAGCTGGGCGGGCTGGGCGCCCCAAGGAGGCTGTTCACGGGGTACACGGCTCTGGTGGCTCGCAACCTGCCATTTACTGCTCTCCAGTTCCCCATGTTTGAACATATTCGTGCGAGGATGTGGGAAAGGCGGCACCGAGGAGGGGAGGCCAGCGGCCCTGCGGGACTGCTGGAGACGGGAGTGATTTCTGGTGTCAGTGCGGGGGGTGCGGGTGCAGTGGCGGCCTTCATCACGACTCCCAGCGATGTTGTCAAGACGCGGATGATGCTCTCGGCTGGTCAGGACAAGAACAGACATGGGGCATGGTCTGTGACGAAGCGGGTATATACTCGCGACGGGGTTCGTGGTCTCTTCCGGGGTGCTCTACTGCGGTCCGGATGGACGCTTCTGGGATCTGGCCTGTACCTTGGGACGTATAATGTCGCTACGGTATGGTTGAAGCAGGGAAAGTCCGATATTGCTGATCTGTAAAATATTTGGTTTTGGCCAACGCCCCCCTCCGGCCAGCTGGTACGATCGGTATTACTTTGGACAAGTGATTGGGAGAACCAACTCGGTATAGAAGAAGCCTAGTTAACTTTTTTTGTCTTTGTTTGTCTTGCCTCCCCCATGTCGTGATTGTGTGATGGCTCAATATCGATGATGAGCACGCAATCGATTCCTTGATGCGTGGCTTTGTCAACCTTGACGAGGTTATCTGACATGCAATACATACAGCACGTGAGACGTTCAGTCGGTGACGGACTGACGCGACTTGAAAGAGGGAGATGTGCGACTGAGGTTTTCGTAGACTTGGAAAAAAGGTTGGTGATGCGCTGATGGAAGAGTGGCAATGTTGCATGAGATCGATTCTAGTCATCTGGGGAAGAAAACGTGCTCGCGAATCAGACGCACGACATTGGACACACCGAGTCTTATAAGATCTGCTAATGCTAGTACGAGTAATTATTACCGTCACTACGAGCCTGCGACTATTAACTAGTGCTCGTGTTTCATATTGTAATCCAGCTTTTTTCACCGTCATTCTCCAGGCCTCGGTGACCAGGGAGGACGTGTGCCGTGTCGACTAGGGCTGGCTTATGACTCGTATGCTGTAACCATGACTTGTCATGGCCAGACGGCACACCGGAAAGCCGTTCCTGAATAAAGAATCTGGTCATTGCGCAATGTGTTTGGATTCTTTGTCAAGACCCCTTTTTTCCCCCAGTTCTTGTATTTATATGAGGTGATGGCGCTGGCCGTGTCCGTAGTACCACCACACCCCCAATACAGAATCAATTCGCTTCCCTTTCATCGTTATTACTAAAAGACTCTCCTACCGTCATACTGCCTGTTCGTTACCATCAATCCAGGAATTAATCCTCAAGGACGACTAGGCAAAGAAAGACCAGGTAGAATTGCGACAATGGCTGTCCAGGTACAGACAGTTCAGTCACTGGTACCGGCCGAGGACACGAGCATTCAGATCTCCCCCAGTACTACGGGAAGTAAATCTATTGTTCAGTCGCCATACACAGAGCCCGACCACCTGCTCCACCTAGACACTCTGGACCACGAGAATGCCCTGCTGGCTCAAGCACTGTCCCTGTTAAGGGCCACAAGGGACGACTACGCCACGGCGCCGTACACCGAGTCGTTCAACTGGGACGAGGTGAAGGCTGAGCTGGCCCGGTTGGCCCGAGAATCAGGAACCCCCTTCCGAGAGACGTTCTTCTACATTGTTGCCTTCCGGTCGCAAGTCAAGGCCAGTACAAACGCCGACAGCTCGCATCTCGAGGCTCTTGACAAAGCGGCACACGCTGAAGCCATTGCCAGCGGAGGATTCCTCAAGTATGCGTTGTTTATCACGAGGTGGCCCTTCCCTTGGAAACAGAGCTGACGTGAATCGCAGGTATTGGTATGGGGCTCCGGATACTGAGTTGAGAAATCTGGCGACTTGCCTCTGGCGATCAAGGGAAGATGCTATAGCCGGCGGGAGGGGTCCGGCACACCGCAAGGCGGCAGGATCGACGAGGGATCTTTATGCTTCCTGGAAGATTGACCAGCACCGTCTCACGATCCGCGAGGGGGGACAGGAGTGGGAGATATCGAAGTGGGAAGAAGCATAATTCCGGCGGATAGCTTGACGATAGAAGAAAGAATATAGAGCGTCACGGGCTAGATAGGAACATCTGCTTTTAAACATCTGAGAATTGGCGAACAATATCAGCTCTTTCAAAAAAAGAAATCTTTAGGATTAGTGAATTCCCAAATTGATGGGAATGCGTCAGATATGGTGCTCGTATCTTGTCCTTTGTCTTGGCACTTTTTGTATGTATTCAAGTTGTTTGGTTGTTGCCGAATTTACATTGGCAAGAGCAACGGGCGTTGGTAGACAGTCGCGGCACAAAGTCCTGGAGGTACGAGTTCTGCCGCATCTCACCGCCCTTGCCCTCAACGCCCACAAATCCATGGCAAAAAGTTCGATATTCTTACCCATTGGATGCCCTGCCCGCCGCATCACCCACCTCGATTCTCCTTTTCCCGTTGTTGCGCCATCACGCTCGCCGAGATTAAACGAGCAACCCTTCACGAGACAACGATTTTCCTTCCGCGCACAACTCTCCGAAAAGATGAGCAGTAACGTCAACGAAACGTCTGCCCAGGAGGTGCAGGTCGATGCTCTGGTGAGTTGCAAAAAAAAATTGCCCCACCACGGACCCCTCTCATGGCAGCCCCCACGCGAAGACTGCAAAATGAAAATGAAGAGCGAAGAGAAAAATAAAAGAGAGCATAAAGAAAGAATAGGGGGGGGTGAGGGGGGGAACTACACAGGTGATGCGAAAATCGAGTACTGATGAGGGACCCTCGTTTTAGGTGATTATGAAGATTGCCAAGCACTGCTCGTCGGTCTTCCCCACGACCGCGACGGGCTCGCTGGTGGGCATGGACGTCGACGCCACCGTTGAGGTCACCAACTCCTTCCCCTTCCCTTCGACCGATAGCGGCACGACCGAGTCTCACCAGAACGACGCCTCAGCCGTGGCGGCCGCCGCCCCTCGGCAGAGGGCCAACATTGTCTACCAGAACGATATGATCCGCCACCTCAAGGAGGTCAACGTCGATGCTAACAACGTAGGCTGGTACACGAGCGCCACGATGGGCAACTTTATCAACCTCAACTTCGTCGAGAACCAGTACCACTACCAGAAGGACAACTCGCAAGCCGTCGGAATCGTCTATGACGCTAGCAAGAGCTCCCAGGGCAACCTGGCGCTGAGGGCTTTCCGCTTGAGTGTTCCCTTTATGGCCGCCTACAAGGAGGGCAAGTTTACGACTGAGATGTATGCCACATATCCTCCTTACACACTACTCGTGTGACCGTCCTGCTTATCCGCTGAAATTGTTAACTCTTGCCTGTTTAGCCTGCAAAAAACCAAGCTGTCCTTCAAGGATATCCTTTCTGAGCTTCCTGTGAGCGTGCACAACTCACACCTCCTGACGACGTTCCTCCACCAGATGCCCGGTCTCCCGACAGAGGATGATATTGAGCCGCCGACGTCGCTGGCGGATATTGAGCGTGACCAGATCCAGGTCCCTCTCCACCCGTCGCTCGACACTCTCGACCTTGCCATCGACCCGTTCCTCGAGAAGTCGTCGGACCTCCTGCTTGACAGCATCGAGTCGCACTACACAGATCTCAACAACTTCCAGTTTTACCAGAGGCAACTCAACCGCGAGCAGCTCAAGATCTCGCAGTGGCAGGCCAAGCGCAAGGCTGAGAACGCTCAGCGCGTGCTGGCCAAGCAGACCCCTCTGCCTGAGGACGAGTGGCAGCGCCTGTTCAAGCTTCCCCAGGAGCCCAGCCGGCTGGAGGGTATGCTCAACGCCAAGCAGGTGGAACAGTACAGCAAACAGATTGACGGCTTCACGGCCAACATCAGCGCCAAGATGTTTGCCGTGCGGGAGAACATGCTGCCTCAGTAGAGGGAGAGAAGAGAGAAGTATTCTTTCGCCGTGTGTGTGAAGGACATGACTCCTGTCCAAAGCCTCTTTTTCCTTGGATGAACTCGTCTCCAATATATGGAGAGATAGGGACCAAGGTAGGGAAAGGGGTAGGGATGGAAGGCGACAAGGTGACGCGCTGGACAGTTGCATTGGAGGCGTTCCGGGCACTGTGGACTGGGAACCATCATGGTTATTCTTTTTTACTCATCATTTTCTTTCCCCGGCTGTCTTTCTATGTTGCTTTTGTGGAGAAAGCTGTGTGGCCGTAGGCTCGGGACAGAGAGAACACGACTACAACAGTGAAGAGACGGAAGAAAAGGATAGAAAGCGTGAGGAGGAAGACGCCATGAGAAGGGAGCAAGGAGCAAGAAGAAGAAGAAGGAAAAGAAGAAGGGCAAAAGAGCCAAAACCCGAGATGGCTCTGGACATGATACAAGTCACACAACGCCCCGCCCCTCGCCAGGCTGGGATCGACACGACCACAAAAGGATGGAGCAAGAAGCATGAGTGGATTTTATGGGAGCCATTATGGATAATAATGCCCGATTTCACGGCAGGATACTACTACTATCAAAAAAGAACAGAGAAATAAAACATGTACAAAGCGACTGTTTTTTCTTTCTTATCCCCCTGTCAAAGTTGCTACCAAGCTGCTGACTGCGGTAGTACTGTACTATTACCTGTGCTAGACCTGTGCTAGAGACGGTACTGTTTAGGAGCATTACCATACTGTTTCACTCGAGACTTCTTATGACTGCCCCCTTAGTTCAGAGGCCGAAAAGGTTCTCCAGTGAAGGCTCATTGTGGGATGCACGTGCATCGAGCTTGTTGGAATCGGGGCCGCAGGGGCCAAGGAGGGGCAGAGGCTTGGGATTGAGTTTATAAAAAAAAAGCAACATGTTGCAGCTTCTTCGCTATCACTACTACTCGTCCTCGTAATATTAACTTCTGGCTTTATTCATGGGTAGTAGTAGTACCTGTGAAGAGACAGCCTCTGCTTTCTGCTAGTAATAACAGTGCTCAGCGTCACAGGTACTACTGTTACCTATCGTATGAATATTACTATTACCAGTAATCTACCGGTGTAGAGATGACATGATATGGTTCGGAGGAGTTCGGCGATTTCCCTGATACAGGCAGTCAGCAACAGAAGAGACGATGAACAGCGCAGAAAAATATTCATAACGCACCTGGGATGTTAAACGCCGAGCCTGTAATTCTATTCCGTCAATTAGCTCGCAGCTCCTAGCTCTCTTTTCCTCGTCGTACGAGTATTTCCATATTATTACTCCGTAGTACTATCGTAGTATGCCCGCTGTGCCATGTATTACCAGGCACCCTGGCAGTTCGGCGGGGACCTACGGGCGTAGGAGGGGATATGAGTCTTTACCGCCCAGCAGTAATACTGTATAGTAATTTCGTACTCGTACTCGTACCACTGAGAATAATGCTACCTGCACTCTAAGTACGGTGTAAGAAAGTAGCCGTTACTGGACCAACTGATAATAATGATTAACAAGATGGAGGAAAAGAGAGAAAACAAGAGTAAAAAAAAAAAAAGGCCCCACTATTAGGCCCTTCGTTAACCCCTCGTCTGTGAGCGGGGCAACAGATCAGAAAATTTGCCCCTCCTTTAGGCCCTTTTCCCACTACGGTAACCTGCCCCTCAGGACCTTTGGGCTTCACTTGAGAGAGGTAACCAACAAAGGGACGGCGCTCGAGGAAAACAGGACTAGATGGAGCCAGGACCAGGACCCTGAGAGAGGTTGCAGTGGGTTGCCCAGCGGGAGATGACCCCCGGTGAGATCCATGCTCCAGTGATATGCCGCCTACGATGCATTTGCCCACTGTTTTTTTTTTCCACCCAGGGACTCGTAGCACTTAGCCCGCTCCTGCCTTATTTACAATGCTACACCACCGCCTCTTTTTTTTTCCTGTCCCTCTTCCCCCTCCCCCTCCTTCTTCTCTTCATTCTTATCTCCTCATATTCCCTCCCTCCTCCCATCATATTCTCCCTCTCATCCCAATTGAACCAACCCTTCTTCTCCCCATTCACCCTTTCCTCATACTCACACATTCACAATGGCTGCCCCCGCCCATACCTTCAAGGTCGCCGACCTGTCCCTCGCTGCCTTTGGCCGCAAGGAGATTGAGATGGCCGAGAACGAGATGCCCGGTCTCATGGCCACCCGTGCCAAGTACGCCAACGACCAGCCTCTCAAGGGTGCCCGCATTGCCGGCTGCCTGCACATGACGATCCAGACTGCCGTCCTAATCGAGACTCTCACCTCCCTCGGTGCCGAGGTCACCTGGACCAGCTGCAACATCTTCTCCACCCAGGACCATGCCGCCGCTGCCATTGCCGCTGCTGGTGTCCCCGTCTTCGCCTGGAAGGGCGAGACGGAGGAGGAGTACAACTGGTGCCTCGAACAGCAGCTCAACGCCTTCAAGGATGGCAAGAAGCTTAACCTCATCCTCGACGACGGCGGTGACCTGACCTCGCTCGTCCACTCCAAATACCCCGAGCAGCTCAAGGACTGCTTCGGTGTCTCGGAGGAGACCACCACTGGTGTCCACCACCTGTATCGCATGCTCAAGGACAAGAAGCTCCTTGTTCCCTCCATCAACGTCAACGACTCTGTCACCAAGTCCAAGTTTGACAACCTCTACGGCTGCCGCGAGTCCCTCATTGACGGTATCAAGCGTGCCACCGACGTCATGATCGCTGGTAAGACTGCTGTCGTTGCTGGCTTCGGCGATGTCGGCAAGGGCTGTGCTATCGCCCTCGCTGGCATGGGTGCCCGCGTCATCGTCACTGAGATCGATCCCATCAACGCCCTCCAGGCTTCCATGGCCGGCTTCCAGGTCACCACCATGGAGAAGGCCGCCCCGGTCGGTCAGATCTTCGTTACCACCACTGGCTGCCGTGACATCCTCGTCGGCAAGCACTTCGAGGTCATGCCCAACGACGCCATCGTCTGCAACATTGGCCATTTCGACATTGAGATTGACGTTGCCTGGCTCAAGGCCAACGCCAAGGAGTGCCAGAACATCAAGCCCCAGGTTGACCGCTTCCTCATGGCCTCTGGCCGCCACATCATCCTTCTAGCCGAGGGTCGCCTGGTCAACCTTGGCTGTGCCACTGGCCACTCTTCCTTCGTCATGTCCTGCTCCTTCACCAACCAGGTCCTTGCCCAGATTATGCTGTACAAGGCCAGCGATGAGGCCTGGGGCAAGAAGTACGTTGAGTTTGGCAAGACCGGCAAGCTTGATGTTGGCGTCTACGTCCTCCCCAAGATTCTGGACGAGGAGGTCGCCCGTCTCCACCTCGACCACGTTGGCGTCGAGCTGAGCAAGCTCACCGACGTCCAGGCCGACTACCTTGGCCTTCCTGTTGAGGGTCCTTTCAAGGCCGACATGTATGTTTCCCCCATCTCTCCTCTTTGGCCCTGTGGCTTTTTGTACCTCCTACATGCCCCGAGAGTCTGGCTAACATCGATTCACAGCTACCGCTACTAATTTTCCAATTTGTATAATCATACCCACCATACCCGAGGATCCTTCAACCGGATTCCATGTGTAACGACGTTATTTAAAAAAAAGGATGTTCTTTTCTCTTTTTGTTTTCTTTTCCATATTCTCTCAACCAGGCGATAAAGGGGCAAAAAATTTGTGTTTTCAACAGCATACAAAACGTTTTGCATGGCGAAGGATGGGTTTATCTGGAGCCTGGACACAGCTTAAGGGGTTCGCTCCTAAACAGAAATAGCTACTTTATGCTTCGTGTCTTGGCCCCCCTTGATTTACGGGGTTCAGACGCAGATTAGTCTTAACACTGATTTGTGTCACACCTGAACTATGTCATTTGCTAGGCTATATGTGTGTTTGCATCGAAACCGTGCGCTATATGATGTGTATTCGTGTTTACATGTAACTGGCAGGTCTATAGTAGTTTCAAAGGTCTAAGGACTGTGATTCATTATTCGACACAGTTCTCTTCTATGGCTCTCGGGGGCGTTCTATTTTTGGTTCAACCTGGGATGGGTTAGTATAATGACAAAGTTACTGACATAATATAAATAGGAACGATGGAATGACCAGAGTTGTTAAAGAGGACAAGTTGAAAGAACAGGATGAGTCATAAAGACCGAGAGACTCACAGCTCCTTTTCAAGATTCCTCTGCTCAGGCACAATGCTCTTGAGCTTGGCCTCTGCGACGGCCTTGCGGACGTTGCCGATGGCCCAGCTCTCCATCTTCTTCTCTGTATCGTAGGTGCAGGTGCCCATGTGGGGGACAAGGAAGACGCGCTCGTCGTGGATAAGACTGGGGTGAACCTTTGGTTCCTCCTCAAAGACGTCGAGGCCGGCGGAGGCGACGGTGCCGTCGGCCAGGGCGTCGACGAGGGCGGCCTCGTCCATGACTGCGCCGCGGGCGGTGTTGACGATGACGATGCCGCGCTTCATGCGGGCGAATTCGGCTCGGGAGATGGAGTGGCGGGTTGAGGACTTGGGTCGGGTCGGGTCAGACGAGATGATGGAACGGTACAAGAAAGTGTTTCCGTATGAATCTGGGGGGGGGGGGGGAAGAGGAAACAAGGGAAAGGCCGAGGAGGAGAAACATACGTTTAGAGGAAGATTTAGACTGAGGACGTCACTCTCTGCAAGAAGAGTATCCATGTCGACATAGTGGGCGCCCTCCTCATTCTCGGGGCTGAGCTTGCTGCGGTTATGGTAGATGATGTGCATACCAAAGGCGCGGGCCTTGTTAGCCATGTTGCGGCCGATGCCGCCCATGCCGAGGATGCCGAGCGTCTTTCCCTGGGGGTCCCTTCCGAGGGCGACGGGGGGGGGACCCCTCCACTCGCCGCGGCGCAGGGCGGCCATGGACGGGCCTAGGTTGCGCAGGGCGCCGAGGAGGAGGAACATTCCGATGTCGGCGGTGGCGTCGTTGACGGCCGTGGGCGTGTTGGACACGCAGATGCGGCGGGCCGTACACTCATCGACGTCGATCTGATCGTAGCCCGCACCGTTGTGGCATATGAACCTGCACGTCGGGGGCAGGGCGTCGAGGAGGGCGGCATCGACGGGGCCGATGGACTCGAAGTCGCGGAACACGGCCACCACGCCGTCGTAGGCGCCCGTCGAGGCCTCCTTGATCAGCGAGGCCTTGTCCGTCACGGCCGATGATGGCTCGACAATGTCGGCTATCTCTTCTACAGAGGACCAATCATTGTGGGCTCTTGAAAGGTCGTGGTATCAGCATGAGGTGAGGTGAGGACGAGAGGGATGCTGACATATCTTACTGTCTTACGGGTGCTAGCTTGAGGACCTTGGGTCGAGTCATTGTGTTGTTGGGAGAGGGGCTGAGATATGGGAAAGGTTGAGTGACGGATGGATTGAACGGCTTTGAGAAGATGGTGAACCTTTCAAGGACAATGCTACCCTGGCGATAGTTGTATATACGTGCAGGGCGCGTTGCCAGTCAAGGGCCCCTCAGGCGGGGGGCGGGGCAGAGTTGGTTATTATCGTGTCTTGGGGACTGATAAGCATCAGCCTCCGAAGACCGCGTGGGTTTCACCAGGTGAGCTCTTTTTTTTTTAAAAGAAAAAGAAAAAATTGAGGGACCCATATGTATGAGATCTTGGTCTTATTGACGCAATGGAATGTATTGATGTATCCTATCTTGTGTGCTCTCTCTTTTCTTGTGCTTGTGCTTGTGCTCTTTGTCTAGTAATATTATGTGGTGTGACGCCGTATCATGGGTCCGATATAGGACCAGGATGATACGGGCTTGATTGTACCAGGATCGGTATCTCGATATGGGAATGCCCCGTGTTTCTTCCTTTCTTCTTTCTTCGAGCATATAGCCGGCGGGCAATATGATGCAAGCTTGACTGGAACGGGACCTCGTCGTAGTCCCATGAATGGAAGTTTCCCGTCTCGGGCAGAAAAAGCAATGACATATAGAGAAGAAGAAAAAAAGAAACGGCGCGCAGTAATGAATGATGATGTGAAGGGAAAAAGGAGTTCACATGAGTAGCCTCCAGGCACCGAGGAGGACGGCGGCAAAACCAGTGCAGACGCCCATAAGCCACTGCAGGGTCTGGAACTTGACCTGTTCGAGCTTCTCGCGCAGGGCCGAGACCTCCTGCTCGATACGCGTCTCGGTTTCCTTTATCTTGAGCTCCTGGCCGACCGACTCCTCGCGGATGCGGCCCTTTTCGAGGTTGAGGTCGAGGCGCACGCTTGCCTGGGTGCGGCCGACCTCGTCTCGCAGCCGGCTGTTGAGCTTGGCAATCTCGTTGGACAGGCGCTCGTGCGTGCTGCGCGTCGTGTTGGCCTCGGTGCTTTCGGCCGAGAGGAGCTCGGAACGTAGCTGGGCAAAGTCGACTTTCTGTGTGTACGTTGCCCTCGCGGCGTCTTCGCGGAGGACCATTGTTCGGGTCAGGTTCTGGATGCTGTTGTTTGCCATTTCTGTGTCAGCCAAAACGGACCGATACGTAGTAGTAGTAGTAGTAGTAGTAGTACTGCTACTACTGCTCGTCGATGCTGAAAAAGGGGGTGAGGGGACCGTGTCCAGAGTTGTGCGTACCTCTCCTCAATCACATCGTTGAGAACCTTCATCATGGCCGCCGCTTGCTCTTCGGTGAAGCCCTCGTCCTGGAGACGCTGCACGAACTTGAGCGTGTCAAAGTGGTGATCGCGCCGTAGAGTGGGCGTCGTGTGAAACGCGGCCCGCGACAGGATGGGGCTCCAGGTCGCTCGCCGTCCCGTACACGGCCATGTAGAGTGCCGCCGAGTCGCTATAGCTGCTCCCGCCGCTGTCCCGGATCGTGCGCGCAAATCATGAGAGATGGCACCGGTGGCTGATGACGCCCTCCAGCTCAGACGGGGTAGGAGGAACTTGGGCAGCGTCTCCGCGACCAAGACGCTCCTCGGCGCAGTCATGGCTGTTTTTTAGCTTTTTTTTTGTCTTGTTTTGTTTTGTCGGTGGTTGAGGGACAGCGTGTGTGACGGCAGTGAATTGGAATGGATGTACTACGATCATTGATGGTTGGTAAACGGACGGATCTCTGCGACAAAACAGGTCGATGCTGGCTTTGTGGGGACAAACTGGGGAGGGACCAGCTGGCAGTCTGGGACCTTGATCTGGGTCAATTGGGAGATGGTCATTGGTCTGATGGAATAGAATGTATGGACCTCGGCATCTGACCCGGATGGTCGCCGGTACCGGCTCGGGTGGGTGCCGTTGCTAAACCCGTCAATAGCCATCACCTCTATATTCCGCCCTTTCCTGGTGTAATATCTTTCCGTGACATCTCGATCTTTCTGGTAGTCATTCGTATTCCCTTATTGATGATCTTTCCTCTATTCCCATCTGTTGGAAGCAATCTATAGCCCTTTGTCTCCTTACTTTTAACTTTTTTTTTTTAAAAAAAAAAGAAAGAAACATCCCCCCTCCCCTCCTACTCATGCTACTACGTGAACGCACAACGCATTATCCAAGTACGCATCGCCTGATTATTCACCATGGCCTGAAAGTCTCCAGCTCATTTCTCTTGCTGCTTTCCATTCGCGTTTGCTTCTCCGGGCAATGCTCACCGGTGTGGGCGTCCCTGGATGCGACTCCCCATTTATACTCACCCTAGACCTTGCTCTCACCGAGATTCACACCGAGACTCTCACCGAGACTAACGCAGCAGTCTACACATCCCCTACGCCGAAACCTCATCCGTATC
This sequence comes from Geosmithia morbida, assembly GCF_012550715.1. NCBI lineage: Eukaryota > Fungi > Ascomycota > Sordariomycetes > Hypocreales > Bionectriaceae > Geosmithia > Geosmithia morbida. The sequence continues at coordinate 90,737 of NW_023336193.1, forward strand.
CATTGCTGAATCATGACCTATATAGCCTCGTCATGCACGGCTCAGACAACCACAGATGCATTCACTTGTGCTACGATGGCTCGTCCTATCCCTGCCTGTCCCTCGTGCTCTCGTACATTCTCCGTCCCCTCCTCGTAAGGTATTACTACATAAGGCACCGTAATATCCTGCTCGAATTGGACGCTGGAACCCCTCTCTTCACAGACGAATCATAGAGCAAAAGGCCCTTGTATGCTTCCCACCCGCACTCACGCACCCATCAACCTCGTCACGACACCATTGCTCTCGAAAGTACACCCCGTCAGCCAACATGAGTCCAAATGACCCCGCCGGGGTGAAGCACCTGACCGATCTCGTCCACGAGGAGCTGATACCCTGGGAGACACTGCACGTCGAGCAAGATTACGACCGCTGGCTGCAAAACATTGTTGGCATTGCCCACTACGCAGGCCTGGGGGATCACATTGACGAAACCAGCACCGGCCCTCTCTTCCCGCGCATCAGGGAGTGCCTCGTCTGGAAGCTCCAGAACGTCAAGGCCTGCATCTTCATACTGGAGTGCATGAGCTTGGAGATCAAGGAACCCACCGAGAGGCTCCTCATAAACAGCGACAGCAGCAGCGGCCACAGAATAAAGAGCTACTGGGAGGTGGAGGCCAGGGATGTCCTCGCCATGGCTAAGCATGTCTGGTGGAGCTTGCAGCCCGACAACGAACTTGGCGCCGTGCGCCTGGAGCATTCGTAATGCTTCAGTGGCCAGACCAGACATGAGTTACGGCTCCGTTATGAGTTTTGATGTATCTTGGACACTGGGAATCCACGGTCCGGGGGCGGTCCTCCCGCAATAATGAACTTGCAGAGATTTAGAGAGTCCCAGATATATTGATCCAGATAAACAAAGGATCACTGCTAGTTCGGCTTTGCTTGTCTCGGGTCAGTCGAAATCATCCGTGAAGTACGCCAATGTGACCTTTAGCCTACTGGATTTGTCTTGGTAGACACTCTTGTACAGAGTGTTTACGTGAATCAGAAAAGCAGATAAATTTCATTGAATAATATACAACTAAATAGAGATCTTGGCTCAACGCTGCGCCATGGACTAAACATGATGTTTCCGGTCTCCTTCAGGTGACTGTCCTCACACTACTATATACGGGTTAGTCATATGTCGAATATGAGTGAGCCGTCCTTTCGTTCCTTGTTTAGCCGCGGAACTGGCTCCAGGAACTGTCCATGCGAGCCCTCTGGCCATCGGTGAAGCTGTTGTAGCAAGAGCTGTCAAACATCTGTCAGTATACATTCATTGGGAGTAGCCTCGTTAACATTGATGAAAAAAAACCGAATCGGTAACTCACTCCTGAGAGTAGTCCATGTAGTTGTGGATGGGATCCTCGCCAGGGCTGTTGGGGCAAGAGTCACGACCGGTGGGGCATCCGGACGAGGCGCTGGCCTGGGCAGGAGTATCGGCAACCTCGTCGCCGGCGCCGTCACAGCCGCCCTGGAAGGTGTGGAAGAGGCCCAGCCAGTGACCCGTCTCATGAACGGCCGTCAATCCTTCGTTGAAGCCGCTGGCGGACCCTCCAGGGATGGTGGAGGCCTGGATGGCGCAGCCGTCGAGGACGAAGGCGTCGGAACCCTGAGGGGCATACTGGGGGAAGTAGCAGTAGCCCAGGCTGCCACCACTGAGGCTGTCGAGGAAGTAGAGGTTGAGGTCGGAGTACGAGCCTTTGCGGAGGGCAGACTTCATGCCGTATTCGTCGCCGTCAGATGCCCAGCCGGAGTTGACGGTGCCGTCGGTGCCGGCAAGCGACATGGTGATGCCGTACGCAGCGTATGTCGACGCCAGTACGTCGAACTGCCTCTGTAGAGCATCGCCCTGTTGTTATATAGCATCAGTACACTTGTGGAGGAGCCTTAGAAGGGGGAGAAGAGGGGGGTGAGGATCAGATCGGCATACAGTAAGCAGACCTCCCTGGCTGGCGGAAACGCTGTGGAGGTAGACGTTGACGAAAATGTCCTGCCTGGCAACTAGGCCAGCCTTGGCGGCAGCAGCCTCCTTGATGGAGAAGTTGTGGGCAATAGCGATGTGCTCGTCTGTGGGATCGGGAGTTCCGCAGGCAAATGTGGTCTCGCGGCTGTGAAGGGTGTGTGCGAGGGCCGCACTGGCAAAGAGTAGAGCAGACTTGACAGACATGATCGATATGGAGTAGGGACTGGGAAGAAGAAGGGTAGATGATTGTTGAAAAGAAGGAAGTTGTTAGACTGTATGGAGAGGAGAGAGAAGAGTGTGATCTGGGTGATGATATCAGAGGTCGAGTTGCAAACCAGAGGTGGGAAACCATCGCCTTTATACATTTCTCTCGCCCCATTCGCTGTTGCCCTCTTGATGATGCATGTCACTATGCCCACGAGGCATGCATGTCCGCACTAGTAACCCTTCTCCTATCATCATGAAGTGTCCTTCTTCAACCGGTAGGTGCTCTTGTGCCCCACGAGAGCTCATTTGCAGCCAAGAAGAAAAGAGAGAGGGGGACCACGTGGGAACTCACTCATACGAAACTCTTATCGCGGGCTGCCTGGCTACCAACTGCGCTGGTCGTGCTTCTTCTTTGAAAGCTCCGTCGACGCTAGTCGGACGTCCGCCCAACATGTGGTTTCCCAAGACCGCTTGTGCCGGACGTCAAGCCCATGACCCCGTGAGCAAGTGGCGGGGAACGGTAGTACCCATGATGGAGAAGATGGATGGAGAAGATACCACGTCGATTGGGGGTTTTGTTCAATGCTCAGCTGCTGGAGGGCTCATCCTCCCCCGGCCGTGAAAAGGGATAACGGCAGTGAAGGGATTTGCAGCGCTGAGCTGGGTCGTTGATCGAGTCATACGGAGCACGTCCCGTAATCGAGCTCATGGGCCGTAGAGGGAAACAATGCTGTGGAGGGTAGCATCGATGAGAGAGCAGTTATTTACCATGAAACTACCCTCATCTCGTGTCTCTGATAACCAAACCTCCATTCCAGTTGCCACTTTGGGAAAAGGACGAGCGACTTATTAGCCAAAGGGCAAGCATCATGCTACTCTGTTCTCTCAAGAAAGAGGCAAGGAATCTTGGTGAGATGATGTTGTGCATGGACATTTGTTATCTTGACTAGTAATAGCACTTGGTTCGGACGACGGTCGTATTGTACGATTAATACACCGCGGAGATGATAAAACGTCAAGCAGAGGAGGGGGGAAGAGGGTAGCCTTTTACCCCCGTGTTTTTCCGAGTCAATGGGTGTATTCACTCGATCCATTGCCAGATATAGGGAGATCTACCTCTCTTTTCTATCGAAGAAAAAAAAAGATCGAAAACAAGTGGTTTCGGTAGTTTGCTCACTATGTGTGGCCCTGATTTAGTGGGAGCAGGAGGAGGGTGTGGTAGAGATGAGAGTGGTTTCTCGTAGCCTCGAAACCAATGACCGACCAACTCATCCCTCATTCAAGACTAGAAGGATCAGGTAGGCTTCTGGTTCAAGAATCAGAACCTCTGAGGATTGTAGATCATCGTGGGAGAAGCATCGTCAACAAGTGAGACAGCCTGACTCTTGAACGAGAGTATGGCAGCATTGTATATCCACACAAGATGGTTACCATTGATGGCTTCACGTCGACAGGGACCCGCAACATCCACATGCGATGTCCACATGGCCGGAATGCCAGACAGTCGGGTTTCCCGTCTTTGGAAGGTCTTGCTTCACGGTCTCAGCTCCTCAAAGCTACACGCCACCGTCAGAGCGACAGAACAATGCCCATCCATTGTTCATAAAGCGGGTTCCTTGCAGATAAGGATGGGGCGTTTCATGACATCGTTCGTCTGAATCTGGAGGGTACCACGCCATCGCCTCCACCCATTCCCCTCAATGTGAGTGGCGGTCAAGTTGTTCGTCTGGTGTGCTCTCCCTGGGCCCAATGCTACGCTGCCCGTGCTCGTGATACCGGGGGGTTTTGCCGGTAGAGTTTGGGCGGCTTCCAAGCCACACGACGACGTGACATGACCCGAGTCACGGTGTGCCGCAGCGGGCGTGTGGCAGGAGTAACAGGCAGCAGACTGAGCGGTATCTTGGAGTCTTGGGAGTCACCTAGTTTTACCCAAAAGCCCTCCTGGTCCTTGGCCGACTCCCATCGACCAGTGCCATGCCGGGTTGAAAAGAGCAGTGTCTCAGATGAGATGGTCTGCCTCGACATGATGCGAGACGGCTACTTCGTCCCCCTCAAAGACCCCGCATATTGGACACGTTGCCACCACCACTGGCGCTCGCTGCGTACCCCTCGTCTCTTCTGGTTGGCTGGGGAAGAAGTCGGCGAGACTGCGAGGTGGCGGTCCGTCTGGGAACTCCTCGTCTTCTCGTATGTCGGTATACCGATGGGTGAAGTTAGATGCTGCCACTGTGCTCCTGAGAGACGACGTCGCCATCGACGATGACAGTGACTCTGCTGCTGCTCCGGCAGTCACGGCTACGTCCCGGCCGCTGGCTGGTGTTTCCAGAATCCTCTGCACTCGTCCCACTCGTCCGTCCTGCAGTCGCACTTTGATCCCCCGAGGGTGGTTGCCCTTGGTGAGGACCTCGAGCACCACGCCCGGCGTCTCCCGTCCCGTGGGTTGATCCTCCTTGAGGACAATCGACACGCTAGCCCCAGGTCCGACTTGCTGGACGGTTGGGACCCGACCGTTGCTGTTGAAATTTCCGCTGCTACTTCCCCCTCCGCGGCCTCCACGGCCTCTTCCCCCTCCTCTCCCCCCTCCTCTACCTCCTCCGCGACCTTTGTCAGAGGTTTGTCCCTGCTGCTGCTGGTCAGGACGTGGCTGACGATTTCGCGGGCGATTCATGATGACTAAGTGACTTTTTTTTTTCTTTTTTTTTTTTCATGAAGAAGGACCTATTATAAGTTCAAGACTCCTCGAGTTTGTTTGATGGATGAGTGATGTTTGTTGACTGATGAGGCGATGTGATTGATGAGGTTTAAAAGTGGAGAGCTCAACATGTGTTCTGGGGCTCCCGATTTATATCACTCCACTAGCCGCTGCCACCATCACGCACTCACATTGAACTCACGTACAGGTAATTGAATTGCATGTATCAGAGCATTCAATGAAAAGTCCTCACGAGATTATAGTATAACTGTATATAATCTTGAGGAATGTCTAGCAACAAGGTCGTTGAGAAATGGAACCAATTGGTATCTGTTGCCCCGTCCCAGCCTCAACCTAACCATTCCCCTCCTTACAGAGTAGACGGATAAGGATCCTATACTCATACTCAGTTTAGTATGTAAGCCAAAAGAGGGGGGGGGGGGGGGGGGCAATTCAATTCTTCTGCGCATTGGTGAAACCTCTAAAGAGTTGCACTTACGACGATGATCGTGTATTTGTCGATCAGAACGTTATCGTCCTCGGACCTTCTGAAATGCATTCTTGCTGCCCAGGTAAAGGTACTTTCTTCACCAGTCACGGAAACATTGTTGCTTCTCCCATGGAGCATCACCTCCTCAGCCTTGGGGCCGAAGGGGAAGACAGAATAAACAGTGTGGTCGCGGCTCTTGAACTCAGACCATGACTTCGTGATGAGGTCGACAAGAGCTGTTCTCGGGGGGGGGAGGGAAAGTTAGCATTGTCTTGTTTGGCTCAGACGAGATGAGTGTGAAGGAGAGGAATGCTCATACTTTCGCGCCCTTTTACATTGGTGGTGCCCTTCTTCAGCTCAGCATCTTCCGTGAAGTGGGCACCCCAAGCAACATGCTCTCCATTGTCCACGGCGGCGTATAGCGAGGAAATATGAGTAGCAATCTCGGGGTCGAGAACGCCGGCATCGTAAGCAAAAGTCTTGGGATGCTGCGCTGCCATGATGAGGGTGTTTCTATATGCTTAGGGGGGTCGGTAATATAGTTCAGCAGCTTCTGTTCAACAGGCCTTGATCGCGATGTCATGAGACGAGGGGGGGTTCCAGGCTGCATGGACCGAGTAAACAAGAGGACCTGTGATGTATTTATTGGCACATAGTGCAGTGAAGATCCTCCTCTACGTCGTATCAATGTTTGGATCTCATGATACCATATCGTTACGCACCTGCATATCCGACACGTTGGACGATCAAGTAATCGAGGGACGCCGCTCGGTGTACCATGGCCGAAATATCGGACAGTGATGTCCGATATTTCGGCACCAATATGTGAGACTGCAGGGAACACACCGTGTACCTATGTATCATCTTGGAGAAATATCGAATCCATGTCGATTGCCACTCTTAGATTAGGGTAAAGTGGCATTCACAAGTTTGTACTATCTGTGGATTATGTGGAACTTTATCATGTGTGGAATATGATGGTTCGAGTATGTACATGCAATATGCAGCGTTTCAACCGCCTTGTCGATGGCCTACTTGTGCCGTGGGAGTTGTTCACCGGGATGATGAATTGGACTGGATACCAGGGGGTTTTGATGGTAAAGTGATATTCGCTATATCCTTCTCAACCAACAAAAGCGTCTCTTATCCTTTTCCATCTAGTCGCATGACCGGACTCTTCGTCTACATTCTCAAGCCATTCCCTCCTACCGCTCACGAGATCTGCTTGTGTAGGATCGACCCACTCCGTTTCTGTGATATATAGCATTATCATCACTGGACACGGATTATTCTGGGTCAAGAAGCGACGGCGACTTACTATGATAAAGCTTCCATCCCAGGTATAGAATAATGAAGACAGGGATGACGAGGTAGGAAAAAATGAAGCCCTTGAGATCGAATGGCGTCAACAGTGTCGTATACCCCGATATGAGAACCAGGACCAAGTTGGCACCAAACAAGATCCAAGGAACAAACGGATATCCCCATGCCTTGAAAGGTAAGGAGGATACAGCCACATTCTGGGTCCTCATAGCCGCCCGAAAGCGGACATGTGTCAGGCCGATGAAGCACCACGCAATGAAGGCGGCGGACCCAGAGATGGACAGCAGGTAGCTAAAGACATTTCCTGCGCTCTCCGATATGTTGAGAAGAGATACGAGCCCAAACAGGTTAGTGAACACGATGGCGTTTGCGGGGACTCCGTTTCTTGTTGTCTTGGCTAGGAAACGAGGTGCACGGCCGGCCCTTGCCTGTGCAAAGATGCAACGGCTACCTATGTAGATGGCGGAGTTTACGGAGGACAGCAGCGTAACCACGATGATGGCGTTGATGAGGTTTCCAGCTCCCGGCCAGCCTGCTGTGTTCAACGCGACCGTGAAGGGCGACGATGCCGACTTGGACGCCGCATTCAGCAGCTGCTCCGAGTTCGACGGCACGATGAGGCCGGTGAAGAACACCATGCCGACGTAGACGACCAAGATGCGCCAAAACGTCTGTCTGAGGGCCTTTGGAATATCGCGCCTAGGGTTTCGGGACTCGCCTCCCGTGATGGCGACAGCCTCTGTGCCGGAGTACATGACGGCTGCCAGTACAAGGACCTTACCGAACCCGTTTATGCCGTTCACAAACGGTCCGGGCGTCTCCCAGTATCGGAAACCGATGTAGTCGCCACCAATTGCTCCGGTGTCAACCAGGCTGTAAGTCCAGGTCAGTATTACGTAGACAGCCGGTGAGAGATACGGGTCAACATTGATAGATCCTCACATGGCCACAAGATATAGAATGATGGTCACGGCGAACTTGAATGATGCAAGCCAGAACTCCATCTCTCCGTAGACGACGACACCGAGAAGAGATGTTGCCATGAAGAAGGCCCAGGCGATGAGTATCCAGCCATAGCTCGGTACCTTGTCCGTCCAATAGGCAAGGATGAGAGCGGCGCCGTTGTATTCGTTGGCAAGGATCGTTCCCTAAAGAATGGCAAGATAAAGGTAAGTAAACGCCGTCGGTGTAATCCTTCTTCTCCTTCTTCTCCTTCAAGCATAAAACAAAGAGGCCGACTAACCCACATGTACCAATAGTTCCAACCGAGAGCGAAAGACAAGGCAGGATCGACGAATCGGCCTGCAAATTCATTGAAAGAACCGGTAGAGGGAAACAAGGTGGCCATCTCACCGAGAGATTGGGTCACGAAGAAGACGTCCAAGCCGACGATCATATATCCGATCAGTGCGCCGACCGGTCCGGAGTATTGCAACGCGAAACCGGTGGCATAGAAAGTTCCAGGACCGATAACACCTCCAAGCGCAATCATCAGCAAATGTCGCGACTTCAATGCACGTCGAACACCATCATCCATTATCGTGCTCGAGGTATCGATAACCTCGCCTTGAGCGACATCATGGTTAGATGTGTCGAGCTTTGCGTCAGCCGTGGCAGTTTCTTTCTTCGCCATTTTTTTTTAAAAAAAAAGAAGCCCAAATACTGGTGTACTTTAGTTATTGTTCATTGGCAACGAGCCTTGTCTGGTGAGGAGGGCAGCATGGTATTTAGGCAACTAGATATATAGATATAATAGACCCCCCCCCCCCCCCCCCCCCCCCCCCCCCCCACCCCCTGTGTTGTGACATTACGCATCGGAGCAGGTATCTTCTGGGCATATCTAATAATACAAGCCTGCCAGATTACCATTGAAGCTGTCGGGATCGATGATACGGAATCCCACTCTCTACGATAAGCGTTTTCGACGGGCGACGATGTCCGACACTGTCCGACGACGGTATTGGTCCAGAACATGATACTGATCAGTGAAAAGGACCTGACAGCGGCGATCTGTAGCTCGTTATAAATACATCGCTTGTATTTCGTCTTATAATACTAGAGAAAAACTAGGGTTTCTCTTCATATACCGCGGCGTCAGTAGTACACTGATTGATATATATTAATGCATGTGAATGCCCTACCTAGCCTCCAAGTAATAATTTGAAGCTGCATGTACCTTTGCAATGACGTATACGTCCTTCCCACAACAGAACGGGCTAGATCCCAATCTAGATCCCGATCACGCACTCCCATATGAATCCACACCTAGTTTCTCATCGCCCCAGCTTTGTCCAAGTCGTTACCGCTGCAGGCGATAGAGTGCCAAGCCGGCTCTCAGTGCACTGGACATGGACGTTCGAGTGCAGAGTGTTCGACTCTCCTCCTGCGGAGACTCGTCCGCCAATGACACCAAGGGTGGGGACAAGGATAGCGCCCCCAACCGAGCAACGGCCTCGCCTCTCAACGTCATGGTGGTGGGTGATTCATTATCGCAGGGCCGAGAGGGGGACTGGACGTGGCGATACCGAATCTGGCAGTGGTTCCGGGACAGCGACATAGACATGCGTTTCGCGGGCCCATACACGGGTACTTTCCTCGAGCCCGATGGCCACGGCCAGGGAGATGACCATGAGACAGGCGGCGGCTATGCGCGTGGCGTCGCGGACGCCTTCCTATCCAACAGCAACCATTACTCCCTCTGGGGGAGGGCCGCGGCTGTGACGAAGCGTGAGATCCAAGACGTTCTTCGCAAACACCCTGCCGACCTGGCTCTCGTCATGCTCGGTTTCAACGACATGGGCTGGTTCTACAGCGACTGGAAGGGCACTCTCGAGAGCATCCGTCAACTCGTCGACAATGCACGCAAGGCCAACCCGAGGCTCAAGTTCGCTGTTGCCAATGTGCCTCACAGGTCCTTACTCGAAGGCCGGGAGGACCTCGTCAGAAACACAGACATCTACAACTCACGCTTGCCCGAGGCCCTCGCCGACAAGGCCACGAGCCATTCCCCCGTTCACGTCGTCGACGTAGCAACGTACTATGATTGCAGCGCTGACGGCTGTCCGGCTGGTAAGAATCCCACTGGACACCGGAGCAGAGACGCACGCGCATACGTGCGTAAAGCATGGCTGACAACAGACCACTTCTTCACGTGGACTGTGATGGCTAACTCTCATATGCCTCTATACAGGATATGATGGCCTCCATCCAAACGCTCTGGGAGAATACCAGATTGCCCATGCCTTCTCCAGGACTCTTGTTAGAAATATGAACTTGGGTTCGAAGCCATTGCAGGTACCTACCTGCCAGGGACGTTCTTGAACCCGCAAGAGACGGACCCCCCCCCCCAACGCCTGCTCGCCTCGCCGTCCTATCTGACCAAGTAGTACACCACTTGACGGCTGTGCATATAGTCTCCGGGCCCTTTGGTCCCTTGATTGGGACTGTTATATTACCGCGTAGTATCGTTGTCCTACATCGACAAGTGTCCAGTGTCACTTACTACTATATGTATCATACTACTTTACATTATACGTAATGCCACCCCAAAGTACATACTCTCTTAATGAAAGACCACATCTCGTGATATATCTCATCAGCTCTTCCAAAAAAGAAAAAAAAAAATACGCCTCGCCTCCTCCTTATTTCAAAGACCCATTAGGGTACCTTTCCCAGGTCCAGCCACCCTTCTCGCATCACCACGGCCAAACCGCCACTATAGTTGTCATGAGTCCCAAGGTATACATCCCTCTACCATCCATGAAAAGTCTGTAAAGTCCATGATTGTCGGATCGCTGAATTCGGCAGCGGCGGCAGCGGCAGCAGCAGCATTGTGGACTGCTAGGTGCGGACCGCCGCCTATGGGAGCTCCCATGCCACTCATCATCATGGCGCTGTCCCGCCCCGATGTTCCGGTATGGTCGGATCCATTTGACGGCATCTGCATGGATGTGGGTCTATAGATGTTGGGATTTGGGTTCCGGTTTTGGTCTGGGTTTTGATTCGATACCGAGAGGTGGTTCGCCCTGCCCGAGGCCTGCAGTACGGCCGGTTCCCAGGTCGCCTTTATGCTGCGGATCATCTTGGCCGCTTTGGCATACAGGCCCCAGTCGTTGTCTCCCCCGCCGTGCAGCGGGTACGCTTCCTGCATCTCGACGAGGCGCTGAATTGTGCGGTCGAGGACTTCCAGGATATCGGCTGTACCGCGTGCAATCTCCTTGTCCCACGCCGGCTCGTCTGTCGTATGCAGAAAGTAGAGTATCTTCTGCGTATGCATAAGCTGAACGTAGAAGACGAGTGTCATGCCCGGAACCTCCTGGTGAGGGATGGAAAACCAGATGTCTAGCCAGCGGCGGCAGGCCTGGAGACACGAGTACATGGCATCGATGCGCAACGTCTGGGGCACCTTGGCGCTGAAAAGACCTGTCGAGTGAATTGTCATCTCGGTGGCGTACGAATGCGCCTGTACAGAGGCTGTTTGAGGAGCGAAGCTCCTACGTCAGTGCCAACTCGCATGCGCGGTCGCGGGGTGATTGTACTTACAGTTGGCGGCGGCCCTGCTGGATATGCCCTCCCGCACCTTGTTGAGCTGGATCAAAAGGCCCTTTCGGTAGACGTAACTCGGCGTTCGCTCAGCATGGCTTGCCGCGTCGTCCACTATATGCATGTGTGCCTCATAAGAGACAAGTTGTAGTCGCACTAGGGCCACGAGCGTCTCATCATCCGGTGTCTCTTTCTCGAGTTCTAGGGCTTCGAGGCACTCATCCATATGAGGGTTCCATCGAAAAGGGTCGATTCTCCCGAGAAATGTGGCAATCCTAAATGGACGTCAGCTTGTTCTTGTTTATTCCTGCTTCCAGCACATCTGTCCCAGATCACTCACGCTGACGTCAAGAACCAGACCGCCACCAGGGCTCGCCTCTCCTCAGCGGTGCAAAGCTTGGCATGCTTTGGCCGAGGGCCGGGGATCTTGAAGGTCATGGAAAAGGGTCCCTCGTCGAAGGAAGATCTCGTCAGGGCCAGCTCATAAGTGACACTCAGAGCGAGCTGCGAAAAGAGGACAAGAAAGGGCTTCCATCCCGGACTAGAACACATAAAGGCCCAGCTTAGGTAAGCGAGCAAACCGAGCAAGATTTCCATCCTAGGTTCGTGCTTGACGACGATTGCTTCGGCTAGTTCCCGGCGGATCTTGAGCTTCATCTTCTCCGTGTGAGGTATTGACGAGCTCGTAATGTTCATGACGCACAACCACAGAAAGGGTCGCTCTTCGCGCAGCGAGGCCGCCGTCAGATCGGGGGGCAGGTGCATGAAGGGGAAGTTCACGAGCCACGAGCGGAACCTCTGCAGGCATGCCTCGGCCTCCATGGGACTAGGATACGTATCGTCAGACCTCTGGTCCAAGGATACGGTTCCACGGTGGGACGTGCTGCCATCTCCTTCAAGTACGCATCTGGCTGCTGGTGGGGCGGATGTGGGATGCGGACCCGTGGCTGTAGCGGCCGTAGCCAGCGAGTCCAGCCGGCTCGTCAACGGCAAGCTCGAGGGACCGACGTTGGACGGTACGGAGGCGCCAGTTGCCTGGGGCTGCAGCTGGCTACTGGGTGCCCGCGAGTAACGCAGAATAGTGACGAGGTCGTCGAGCTTCTCCTCGAGCTGTGCTGTGCGCGACGGCGGGTTCTTGCGGGGAACGCGCTTCCGCGTGGCGGCAATAGGCTGGCAGCCCTTTCCCAGACGTTCACACCTCTCACACGGATGGCCAGCGGTCCGGATAATGCATTTGCACTTTGCGCGGGAGCAGTTCGTGCATGATCGTCCGTATCCCGCGGGCGCGCCCTCGGCTGAGGAAGGCGACGGGGACTGGAGGATCTTGGACGGCGGTGCCATCGGTCAAAGGAGCCGGAATTATGGAGCAGATGTGTAGTGAGTGCAAGCAAGGGCACCCCGGATGGAGGGCGCCCCCAGATAACGAGCTGGTAGTGTTCGTGGCGTGATGATCAATCCCGAGATCTGTCAACGCCGAGATGTCGTCAACACGTGTCACGGTACGGATTTCAGTGCGGTGGCGGCACGAAACCGAAAGATGGATGCGAGATGGAGATGAGCTTGTGAAATGCCAAGGTCGGGAATAACAATGTTCGATTGTGCAATTCGCGAATGGTTGAGTGTGAAGAACGGTGTGGTGGCATGGGAGGGACTGGGATTCGGGGTTCAGCTCCCTTTCTGCCCTTCGTCTTCTTCTCCTTCTTTTTTTTCTCTCCCACGTCTCCAAGTCGAGTGCATCGCCTCGGCGGAATTCATAACCCCCGCATTTAATCCCGAAGGTCCCGTTCCTACGTTCCTATTGCTTGACAGCAGCCTTCGGTGCCTTTTCAGCTAGCCTTTTTAGTTAGGGGCCTACTGGGAGCCTCAGAGGGGGGGGGGGGCATGTTAGGCGTCGACGGCTGCAGGCGAGTTGGAGCTCATGCATGTACCTGGCATCGAGTCTCAGTCTCAGTCCTACTAGCACGGACAGGTATTCCGGGGAATAGAAGTGATGAATAAAACATTGTTCTGAAACGAAAAGGTAGGCACAATCAATGCGCACCGTCTCCCCTTGACTATTCTGCACAATGCAATCGGGCGAGCCTTCAAAGTGCATGTATCAAACCATTGGAGATGCGCTGGACAGCTCGGTCACGAGCTCATTGAGAGAAAGTTTACAGGCCCCCCATCCCCTGGCCACGACCCCCCCAGTCCCCTCTAATGACAGCCCCCCAGCTCTCGATGATGGCCCACTGGGGCTGTCCAGCTGTCCACGCGGTGTGTCTCGCTGCCCATGTTTACAACTGCCGATATAACATCGGCATCGCCAGTCCCTCAACTTCGACCACCTCGTTTGCTTTCGGACACCACCAGTCGAGAATGCCGTCATGGCCGCCGTCCAGCAGCGACTCCAAGCACATGGGAAGACCCGGTCTGCTCATATAAGCGCAAACACGTCTCGGCCTCTGCAGCATGTTTCCGTTCCTCAGCTACCGCCATCGTCAGGTCACAATGGCGGTGGCTACTGTTCGACCGCCCCTCCCCTCGTTCTCTTCATCAACAATCTGAAGCTACTCGATCTTCAGCTCCTCCCTGACTGGCCAGACATATCCGTCGACACCTTCGCGACGGGCACCACTGCCAGCTCAGCCCAGGGCCAGAAGAAGAGGATCCAATGTGTCGAATGGGCCCTGTTCAGGCTCTTTGCCATTTGGGATCCGGAAGAGACAGCCAATGTGAGTAGAACTCTTCCCATACGCACTCTATTTCAATAATCATTTTTTTGCCCTTGCTTAATTTTTACATCTCTACAGAAACTCAAGCCCTTCTTCCCACCGCTTGACCAGGTCCAGTCTCTCAACCTCCGCGCCGCCCTCCTCCGTGGCCTCGAACAAGCCAAGAAAAAAGGCGTGCTTGGACGGGACACCGTCCTCCGCAAGACCATGCTAGATGAGTGCAAGGGCGAGAGGCTAGAGGAGGTCCTCGCCTCCTTCTCAGCTGCCGTTCTCAAGAGCGTCGTCATAGGCAAAATCGCCGCCCAGGAACGCCACCCCGCCCTGGCGCTGACTCTCGCCGTCGAGCCCAAAGGATACAAGGACGACAAGATGGACCTTATCACTCTGATCATCGCCCACAAAGTTTCCCTGCAAGGAATGCGTTCCAGGAAGGAGGACATGGCCGCCAAGTATCGTGACTTTGGCGATCTCCTGGGCATAAAAGAGAGGGGTGTCATCCGTCGAAAGGAGGAAGCTCGTCAAAGGGAAAAGGACAGCATGGTAGCAGCTGTCTCCGACGAAGCCCGGCGGGAGATGTGGAGGATGGTCCGCAATAATTGGTCCGGCCATGAGCGCTGGATGGAGACGTTACTTCGAGGAGACGCTGGAGCTTCAAAGGATGGTCTGTTCAGCATGTCTTTTGACAGAGTGTGGCGCAGGGTCGAGCAGAACAGGCTGGGTGAGGTCGAGGCTAAAGGTGCTGGTCTCCTGGAGCAGCTCGAAGGCAGGGTGCAGCTGCACCGCGATAGGCTGGAGAAGTGGCAGAACTATCGTCATGACATATTCCGTGGCCAGACCTCGGACGCCGGTGCCTCACCCTCAAAGCCCAGGGCATCGTCCCGGGGAACAAGAGGCATTGATCTGGGATTCGGAGCTCATAAAAACCTGGTGCCCGGCAAGGTAGTACCTGGGAAGACGGGTGTTGGGCGCCTGAGCCCCAACGCAGAGTACCGCGACATGCTCGAGGGTCTTGAAAATGAGCTGGCTGAAGTCGACGACCCGCCTTCCAACCCCCTTATGAACCTGCCTTCCAGACACACGGTGACCCGTCGCTACTCGGGGACCGAAAGAGCCTCGACCGGGACAATTTCGGAGCTCAGTGACCTGGACGACGAGCTACGCGATATTGCACCGCCGCCCAAACCACCCGCCAAGACGTCGTCAATGATGGAAGTGCCAACGACAAGGCGTCTGCCAGTAAGGCCAAGACTACCACGACCTGATGAGCCATCGACTCATGAGCCCCCCAGGAGGTCATTCTCGTCCCGTTCACAGCCCAAACTTGCTTCACCGCCACCAATGGACATTTCGCGAGACCAGTCACCGCACCCTTCCACGCCGTCTTCCGGCAGCAGAGGTTCCATGGACCGATCTGGCTCTCGACCCTATTTCCCCGGTGATGACGTGCCGATTTCGCCAACCAGGGCAGCGGCGGAGCAGATCCTAGAGTTGATAGACAAGGCGTCGCCGTCCCCCAGCAAGCGCAGCAAGCCACGCCACACGCTCTCGCTAGCAGACCGGACGCGCCTTTCCATGGGCCCGCGCGCATCTATGGACTTTTTGGAACATGACGAACCCGAACCCGAACCCGAACCCACCAAAAAGACACCGCCTTCTGCCGACAGAGGCAACAGCAGAACACTTGTCGATGACGATGATGACGACTGTCACGATCTTGTCAGCCGCACGCGTCGCAGCATGGCAGGCTTCGAAAAAGCCAAACAAAAAGCCCAAATTGAGCGGCGCAGGTCGCAGCGTATGTCTAGGCTGCCGCCGCGCAGGGAGGGGAGCCACTGCCCGGTCGTGGAGGAGGACGAGTCGGAGAGGACGATGCTGGCAGAAGAGCTTCTTGGGGAGGAGGACATGGAGGCCGTCTTTAGGTCGAGGCCTAAGATCAAAGCGAGCCCGATGCCCAGCCCGACCAAGGAGCTGGAGTTTGACGACTACTAGTCACGATGATCAAGTTTATATGTATTATGTTACGCAGCCTTTGCACACAGAATGTGAATTAAAGCCACTCTTCTTTTTCTTCCAGTACTCTATTCATGTCATGGTTCGCTATTATACACACACAACTCTTGCCACCTGCCAGCCATCATACAGATGAATTCGTTGATATTCTCACACCAGGTGTCATACAAGTTTTCTCTTCACCACCCCTGCTTCTTGAGCTCACGCACCCTCACAGCGGCAGCCTGGAAACCTTGCTTGAAGCGACTCCTCCACCTCTCAGACTTGAGCCTCTTGCGGCGCAGACCAGGACGCTCGTGGAAGCGTTGCCTGTGCCAGAGCGTCTTGATCTGGCCGGTGCGCACTACCCTCCTGAGCAGGTTAAAAGCGTGATCGGGGCTATGCGCCGTACCAGGCAGACGCGGGTTGCCCTCGAGAAAGACTGTGCGGCCGGTGACGGGGGTGCAGCGCACACGAGGCTGGTTCAACGGGTCCGTCGTCTTGTTGACGCTCCGGGCGTACGCGGCAGCATGGTTGTCCAGGAGCTTGGCAATATCGACGAACCCCGGAGATGAGGAAGTGTGCATAGACGCGGAGGTGGCGGCGTCGTAGGCGTGACCGGACTTCGTCTCGGTCTGCTGAGTCTCGGCGGCGGCGGCGGCAATAGTCGCGGCAGGGGGCGGAGGAGGCGGAGGAGTAGCGGCCTGCTCGGTGGAGGCGGGAGCAGTGGGCTTCTCCTGAACCGGCGAAGCTGCTGCGTGAGTATTGCTTCCGATGAGAGGGTTCTTGCGAGCAGGACCATTACCCGCGGCGGCGGCGAGGGATGTCGTCGAAAAGGTCCGGATGGCCAAGGGAGCCGAGAAGGCGGCAGGCCTGATTGCCCAGGACAGCAACATAGTGCTGTATCTTGATGCCACAGCCCTACGGAATCAATTAATCGTGTCAGTATACGACATCTTGGGATTGGGCTACGACTGTTGGAGGAGCTCTTACATTGTATATTCTGGTGGTACAACAAGTCAATCAATGGGCAATTCTGGTTATTAAGAAGCAGTAGGCAATGTTCACTTTGGACGCGGTTCGCTCAGGTTCACGGAAAAGTTTCGGGAGAAGGATAAACTATGGTCCACCAGCCGCCGGGTGAAGAGTGGGTCCGTACCTGGGGAATCTTCGCCCCATTTTTCACTGCTACTCGTAGCTCTCTACTCGTACTTGGTCTCATCATCATCAATATGTACTCAGGTATCAAAAACAGCTCATACAAATGGCTCTTTTGTTGGGAAGCGGCGAGGGTGTTTATCTCCACGTTCCAGGCATTCTACTGAACAATGCTTGCCGTCTACTCATGCTTGTTGTCGCCTCACCAGGGCGTCACTATTTCGCCACAAATGCAAGATCACTCCATCACGTGATTGAAAAGTCTGTCAGGCGTAGCAACGCAACGGAATAATGTCGGTTAAACGCTCGTATGAGGTTCCAGATCGGAAAGAGATTGATAGAAAGGACACGAAATACGGTTTTCTGCCCTACTAATGACTACTAATGATTTGTGCTGTCGTTATATCAATATAAATAAAATAGTGACTATCAGTGTTCCTTTCATTAGGGACATCTCTAATCAGGCCGGAATAACCTATTCTGGTAGCTTTTTCAGCTGTTTGTTCCGACAGACTCTCATCACACAAACACCATAGCACTCCGATACTTCCTATAGAATTCCAATCAACATCACCAACTTCTGAGCTCGGTCTGCCACAACAGACCACGGCAACAACAACAGCAGCATCACGACTGAATGCCTTTCCGACAGGAAGCCAATGTATATATAATAAGAAACCCTTATTCACCCCATTCCCAGAAGAGCAAGATCTACCCGTTCAAACCACCCAATTCCCACCAACCAAACCCCACCACCGTGGCCCAACCCAACCCTTTCCCCGGACTCAAACTGAACGCTAGCAGTCTCCCCAAACTCAAGGCCAATGACGAGAGCTTCCAGGAATGGAGATCTACTTGGACCTTGGCTTTCAAGGTTTCAGACATCTGAACCCTCGTCATTGCGACCCGGTCCTTGAACGCTACCTACGAAGCAGATAATGCCAAATGCCTTATGTACCTCATATCTGCTGTCGAAGGAGTTCTGCTATCCCTCATTACATTGGATGACACTGCAGAAAAAGCCTGAGTCTCCCTCGCTAACCGCTTCGACCGAGACACAGGTCACAGCACTATCCAATTCTTCAGGAATCCAGTGTCTCCGATATTAGCAAGGCCAGAGTCTCCAAGTACACCTAGACCGCTTCCACCAGTACTAGACAAAGCTTTGAAAACGTTGTGCTACTTCCTCCCAGGAATTGGCCATATCCCTCAAGCCCATGACACTGTCCGACACCATCAAGGGTTCGTTCTTCCTCACGACACTCCCAGGCTCCATGGACAATTTGACAAACAACCTGTCGACGAGAGATGCCAATACCTTCCACAACATTGAATCCGAAATGCTCTACTTCTCGTCCCGCATTGGGATGCTTACTTGACACCAGCAACCTGATCGATTTTGTGATCTTGAGTAACTGTACACGGATGTTAAAACCTTCATATCCTCCCCAAGACGATGGATAGTACAGATGAATTGTATGACAAGCATTAACAGTGCCTATATTGTCCTGGGAGAGGACGATGTTACCTCACATGAAGTGCGGCATGACAAGAGTAATGTCGTTCTATACGAGTAGTGCCAAACTAGATTCCATCTAAATATACAAAGCCCCGTAATGGTCAAATCACTTGGCCAAGTCTACATTGACCGTCCTCAACGCCTCCGCTGCCCAATCGGGGTAGTTCCCATCAGGGTACAGGTTGTTGAAGAATGTCTTGACGTAAGTGGGGAATGTGTCGGCAACGATAGACTCACGCACCTCGCGCATCAGGTTCAGTTGATACCACACGTTATGGATTGTCAGCAGGTGGGCAGCAGACGTCTCCTTGGCTGAGTTGTGATGGACAAAGGCCTTGGTGATGCCCATGCCTCCACCGCTCACGGGCCGGCAGCATGCACACCCACAGCCCTCCTCAATAGGGCCAAAGTCGTTGGCAAACTTGGCATTGCGTATATTGAGCACACCGTATCTTGTGACAGCGGCGCCAAAGCGAGCCGTTCTCGTCGGCCACACGCAGTCAAACATGTCAGCGCCCAGAGCGACGCTGACTACAAGATCCTCTGGGAAGCCGACACCCATGACATATCGGGGCTTAAGTTCCGGCAACATGGCCGTACATGTCGACACGACGCGGCAAAAATCGTGCTTGGCCTCACCTCCACTGAGTCCGCCGATGGCAATGCCGGGGGTATCGCGGGCTACCATCTCGCGACAGCATTCTCGACGCATCTCCAGGTCCAGTCCTCCCTGGATAATGCAGAAGAGGTTCTGGCGATGCGGGTTCTTGTGGGCGGCGATGCACCGGTCCAACCAACGCACTGACCTCTCCATGGCTAACCGCATCCGCTCATGGTCCGGGGATGTCGTGACCAGCACGTCGTCTAGTTGCATCATGATGTCGCTACCAATAGAGTTCTGGAGCTCCATCGAATGCTCTGGTGTCAGCAGCATGGGCGATCCATCGTGAGGGCTCAGAAATCGAACTCCCTCCTCCGTAATAGTCGCCAGTTGAAGAAGGCTAACCATTTGGAAACTGTGAGCCGTCAGTTGCCTATTCCATTCTCTCCATGTGTCGCCATTCCTTGCGTAAAAGTGCAATCGTACTCACCCGCCACTGTCTGTGAGGATGTTATGGCTCCATCCCTGAAGCTTGTGGGCTCCTCCTATAGCGTCGAGAACATCCTTTCCAGGCTTTAGGCCAAGATGGTACGTGTTGTTGAGGCATAGCCTGCAGTTTGTATCCTCAAGCTGCTCGGACGTGATGCCTTTGAGGGAAGCTTGGGTAGCTACAGGCATGAATAAAGGCAGCTGTACGGGACCATGAGGCAGAGACAGTATTGAAGCCCGAGCACGTGTAGTCTGATGAGAGCATATTAGAGTCGACCGTTCCATCATTTTGTTATCATCGTCTTGAGGTTTACCACATACAGAGCATCGTGCTACCAATTCAAATGTGAGTGCTGGAGATTGGTAAATGTTGGATGCCATCATTTTGACTGCTTGCATGCTTTCTTTTCCTCGAAACTTCTCACTCTGCCCTATTTAGGCCTCTAGAGCTACCGGATAGAGAGCATGTGCATTCTCAGACCCGTCAAGATCAACTTTTATGCTTCTGGCTGTTGCGTCGATTTGGCGACAGATTTTGTATAGCTCAGTGCAGGGTATGCTGCTTGCAAAGTCGGGACAAAACAACTCGCCCCGTCCAAGGCTCCCCTTTCCGTTGTCATGCAGCTCTCGGGACAATGCCGGCAAAACCCACAACAGCAACGAATTTTGATCATCGTCGCGTATTGCCAAACCTCCCAACTTTAACCGTACAATTCGTTCCCATTGTCAACGGCACCTATACTTTGCCAACTGACACAGATCGATATGGGGGCCCGCACCGTGTCGCCCGGAGGGGCTCTCCTCCGGTCGTCCCGGATGTTTGCTCTTCCGAAGCCCCTGCGCGATCCGCCTGCTACTCCCGGCGAGAACTGGTCTCCCACGGCTACCCAGAGCTATCCCCGGCACCAATCTATCACCTCGCCTTTTGCTTCGCGCGAGAAGGGTGATTGGGGCCTGAAGCGTCCTCTGCCTCTCAAGCAGACCATGGCCACCACAACCCCTCTCGTCCGCATCAAGCAGCTCGACACGGTCGAGAAAATCACCGACTACGCCTCGGCTGCCGATCACTCTCTGTCTCTGGAGAAGTTTGGCGAGATGCGCATCGCTCTCAGCATACCCCAACCCGAAGAGGGCATCCATAGGTCCAGGGATTCGGCGGCTGGTCAGCTCAAGTCCGTCTTTGAGGAAGACATGGACTTTACCACAATCGATGAAGAGAAGGCAGACGACAAGCGCTGGAAGTTCCGTGGCCCCTGGCTGGCCCGCATGTCCGAAGGCGAATTCATCAAGTTCCTCGACAAGAGCGTGCGCCCCAAGCGTGCCGAGTTTAGGGTACTTCTAAGGCAGAAGCTTGCCGAGGAGCTGACGGTCAAGCAAAACACAGACGCCCGGGACGCCGGTCTCCCCACGCCGCCCAAGATCGAGCCGCACCAGATCGCGTCCGATCAGTTCACGCAGTACCTGCGGTCGCTACGCAATGACCGAGTAACTCTTTACGACCTCGTCTCCAAATTCCTCGATCTCGCCCCTCTTGGCAAGCCCATTGGCTTTGCTCAGACGGGCATCTTCTTCTACGACAACAAGAAGACGACCGAGAGCCCCTATGGCAAGTCAGGTCCACCGCCCAGCCACCCCTCTGCTGGTATTAGCTACCTGCGCACCAACGCCGTCATGGACAACCACCCTGTATACGGGCCTCAGGCACACCGCTCGCCTGTGCTCTCCAGGATCATCCACCCTAGGCTGGGCGCCAGCCCTGCCAAGGTCGGTATCGGTGGGTTCGTTGCTGGTGTCCCCGTCGGCGACAATGACTTCAACATCCGTCCCATCCGTGGCCGAGGCGCATCCCGCAAGCCCCTCAACGGTATCTCCCATCTGGACATTACTAGCTTCGGTGGCGCCAAGGCCTACGTCGAGCCCTACACAGCCACCGTCGACCCCGATGGCAAGGTCGTGATCAAGGTGCGCGAGACCGGTGCCGAGGCCCAGCTCATTGCCAAGGAGGCACTGGGACAGTCCAAGATCTACAACAACTCTCCTCTTAAGCGCACCATATCCCCGCAAAAGGAGCAGCAGGACGCCGGCGAGGCGAGGGGATCCCAGCGCCTGCAGCGTGTGACGGATGAGGTCCTGAACGACTCGTCGACTCCGGAGAAGGATATTGTGAGCAGTTCCAGCAGCTACGGGCTGGACCCGCCTGAGAAGTCTTGATGCCTCAAAGCATTCAATCAAAGAAACGAAGTATAGAGGCGGACCTCCACTTCGTTCTATCTGCTGTCTTTTGTTAGAGTACCAGCGGAATATTTGTATCCTATGTACCTGTATAATAGATATGGAGAAGTATTTCATTCAAGGCTTTGAGCTTATTGAGTACATCTACTTGGCTCACGAAGCCAATCATTTCTGTGCAGTTGGCAGCTTAGTAACAATGCTATTCGTACCAGCCCGAGGGGTCGCTGAGAATCCCCACTGCACGTGATACAGCACGTGCCAATTCACCCAGCCCTAACATGTAATTCTTGTGTGCTAATGCAGCCCCATCAAGCAATCCACCAAATTTTGGCAGCTCTGGAATTTCACCAAGCGACTCTTTCAATACACCCTCTTTCTGTCAACGTCCATCCTCAACTAATCGCCAGACAAATACCGCCAAAATGGGTCGCGTCCGCACCAAGACTGTCAAGAGGTCCGCTAAGGTCATCATTGAGCGCTACTACCCCAGGCTCACTCTCGACTTCGAGACCAACAAGCGCATCTGCGATGAGATCGCCATCATTGCCTCCAAGCGCCTCCGCAACAAGGTCAGCACAGCCCAAAGACCTCCGCCCCTCTATGCATAGCGATTCGCTCGTGGACCCATGTAAAAGAGAAATAAGGAACAGCCCAAGGCAGGAAATATTAACAATTGCGTGTTTACAGATTGCCGGCTACACCACCCACCTGATGCGCCGTATCCAGGCCGGTCCTGTCCGCGGTATCTCCTTCAAGCTCCAGGAGGAGGAGCGTGAGCGCAAGGACCAGTACGTCCCTGAGATCTCCGCTCTCGACTTCGCCCAGCTCTCCGATGAGGGCCGCCTGGACGTCGACTTCGAGACCCGTGACCTGCTCAAGCACCTCGGCGTATGTTTCACCCCCCTGACCTCTTTACCTCGTCAGATATTAGGAAGAAAATCAAGGGAGAGAAACTAACAATAGCTTTTCAACAGTTCGACAACATTGCCATCAACCCCCAGCCTATCACCCAGAACCAGGCTCCCGAGCGTGGTGGTCGTCGCTTCGCCCCCCGCTAAACGACCGAACGATGACGATGAAAACGAAATAAAGAAAGAAAAAAAATATATCCACAAACAAAAGCGGATCCGGCGATCGCAAAACAATTTTTTGGGGGGCTGTCTGGCACGTTACCACGGGTTCCTTTTTTCCTTGTTTTTTTTTATCGAGCTACATGGCGTCTTAGGACGGTAGTGACTGTATAGATCTAAAAAAAAGATCATTGAACCCCCACAAGGTGTCGTTGACTCTCTGGACTTGTCCCTAGTGGACAATTCGGAGACGATACTTGATCGCCAATACTCGCCTCCCTCCCCTCGAGGCTCTATAGCCCTTGTTTCCTTCTTGCCACGTCGTGAAATCGTCCTCGTGTGTGCTTTGCACATATCCTACTGATGACTATTTTCATTACTGACTGAGAGGGCAGTAAATGGTTTTTTTTCATTTTAAGGATGGGATTCGCCTGTCCTTGACGTAGAGACGAGCCCTGGTGTAGCAAGTTCAATAAGTCGCAGCGGTGCCGTATATTCGTATATTCATCATTGTCCTCCACAAAGTTGTACCCTGCTTGGGCTGCGAACAACCTACGGTACCTGTTCCGTGAAAGTTCTCGACCTGTCCCCCGTCTTGGGCTTGTAGTTATCCACCATGAGATGGCTATCCTGGTCAAACTCGTCTGCAGCAGTCTCGGTTGGAGGCCGGATATTTTTCTTTTCTCGCAAGGCAACCTTGAAGGTTGGCTTCGCCGACTGACTATCTCCACGTTCCAAGGCGAGGGCAGCGCTGTCCTTGGCAGCCTGGCGCTGGTCGTTGAGCTGCATCTCGCCCACCCTGCGGGCGGTCCGATCGACCTCGGACTCGTTGGGGTCGTTGCTGCTTTCAAAGAGGTCGATCTCGATGTCTGGGATGCCGGCCCTCTCCCAGGCGGCCGTCTCGTTGAGTTGGACTTTGACGTAGAGTGCGCGCCGAGCGCACCGCTGCGAGCACCACATCTCGATGTCACGGCGGCGGACAATCTGGTTCGAGGCCGAGATGGTCCACTCGCCACCGGGGCCGCTCTTGCGCCTGGGTCGGCCGCATAGCGTGTAGCCGCACAGGCCGTTGACGTTGCGCTCCTCGATGAGGTCGTCGTAGTCGGAGGGCTGGAAGAGGCGAACATGGGCCTTGAAGTCGGCGACGTCGCGGGGGTCGGGGTTGGCTGGGTCCGTCGTGTGTTGGGGGTACTCGGACAGGAGGATGAGATCGTCAAGGATGCTGGCCTCCATGTCTTTGCGCTGCTGAAGGATGCGGGCGTGCTCAATGGCGACCTGGCGGGCGTCGGGGCGGCGTGGGCTCGGCGTCGTCGAGGCCAGCGACTTGAGGATGCTCCTTGATCCTGGTAGGTTGTCCATGGCGTGGGAGAGGGCTGATTGCTGTCTGTATTTACAGAAGGCTATTGATGTCTGTATCAAAGTTATGCAAAGGTCAAGATTTTGCTGTGGGATGATGCAAAGGGAGCTCGACTTTTGCCGTGGATCTAGTAGGTTTTTTTTTTTCCCTCCCAGAGTCAAAGTTGGATGGATCGTGCACTATCCCTGACGCTTTTACTAAGTGTCAGTCGCTGTTACTAGTGGAGGTTACAGCACCCGCGAGGCCGGTCATGACGTCGCCTACTGATACCTGCCAACAGGCCCGGATCAGCTGTTGGCCATGCTGATCTTTTTTTTTTTTTTTTGCCTTATTATGCTGATGAGGACCGTCCGTAATAGACTGTGCAGAGTATGACTATATTACTCGTACTCAATGTACAACGTACACGGGCCACGGCACCGGAAAACAAGCCCACGTTGCGCAATGGTTGGCGTATGATAGATTCATTGCCCGATACGCCCAGCCACGCGGCGAGGAGGAAAGAAAACCACAGTCAAATTCGGGGCTTCGGAGCTTTGGAAGGCTGTGGCGGTTGGCAACAGATCATGTTACTCGGGGATGAGCTTGTAAAGGAGGGTGGGCTCGGAAATGCATGTGAGACGTTAGATATTCCAGGATGGAAATATCACATTGAACGATACCAGGTGGCAAGGAGGCTGAGCAGCTACGCGGGCAGCTAAGCAGTTAATAGCCGGTGGTAGGTACCAGCAACGACTCAAGAGGCAGAACGGTCGGTTACATGCGTCTGGTCTGGCATGGCGAAACATGATTTCCCCTCCTTGGTTCTGTGGAGAGGCTTTGTAGTTTCACGTCGTAGGATCTGTTTCGTGCCTATTTATTCTCTTGAGTGGATATCAACCATACCAAATATATTCGTAGGTTCACGCGGAAGGTTACGTCGTGGAGCTGTTGGGATATTAAGGACGGTGCCATAGTGATGTTGATGTTATGACGTTTGCGGGGAGGGGGAGAGGATGATGTACTCGTGCGTAGCGGTACGACGTTGAATGCTACTATCCTATCAATACCGCTCGGCGGTCACTCGCAGAAGAATTATATATTTTGTCTCCCATGTTACTGATTGATGGGCCTGAATGTTCCATTATCACTGCATGGTGGTGGTGGCTGCCATACATTCCTACCAATGGCCTTCTCTTAGTATAATAATATCAATAGTATCCGTATTATTATGTAGGTGTTGCCTGCCATTAGGGATACCGTAAAAATGTATCCTCCGTAACGTAACGGTGCTCTTCTTCGTAACGGCGACGGGCAATCCGTCCGTACACGTCTGCCGAGCACCTTTCCGCCTGGAGAGCAGGTAGGTGTCCGAGACTTGGGGGCTGCAGTGCATGGTGGGAGCGTTAGAGAAAGACTGTAGCGGTTTTAATAGCGCAGCTACCGCTAAACTCCACTCCATCCCTCAGCGTATCTTCCCACTCTTCCCACTGGCAAGGTGCCGTCTATCCATCGCTGACGTAGACAGAAGCAGAGCCGTCGATCCGCCTAAACCGTCTTGGCCTCGGTTTGCCTTCCACACAGCCTCTTACTCCATCTTTTCGTTCGCCTGCTCCAACTCTTGCCGTCTTCTACTGACTTTCCTCTCTTTTTTTTTTGGTCCCTTCTTCTTCCTCTTCTCCTTCATGTACGAGACCTACCGTGGGGGAAGACGCTTCTATGAAAAATACCTAATTTCTTCCTCTCACACAGACAGGCCGACAACATAGAAAAGGAGCTTTGACCTCTCTCCTACCCCCCCCCTCCACAGTACATAGCAGGGGCTCCCAGGAGCTGACACAGCATTGCCCCACACTCTCACCTCCCGCCTGCTGTCTCTTGCCTCTTGCGTCTGGCGTCTCCATCTTGTCTTGCTGCTCCTCCATCGACCGACCTTGACTGTCTGGCCCTTGTTCTAGATCTTGCACCGACACTGCCAGCCACTTTCGGAACGAATCCGCCACCGACCGGAGAACAAGTCGAAAGTGGGGAGTGAAGTAGAAAAAGACAGGAGAGGTGTTATCACCCGGCCTCTTGCACACCGACTGCAGCAGCTCTCAGCTTGCCCTGTGCGCGCGCGTGTGTGTGTGTGTGTGTGTGTGGCGCTTAACATCGACGAGTCAACCTCCCCGCACTCAGCATGACTGGCCTCTTCCGCGTCAAGGCCCTCTACGAGTACTCCTCGCCTCATGAGGATGATCTCACATTTTCAGAGGGCCAGGTCATCACTGTTACCGAAGCCGACGAGGAAGATTGGTATACGGGCGAATTTATCGACGACGACGGCGTCAAGAGGGACGGCCTCTTTCCCCGCAACTATGTCGACAAGATAGAACCCGTCGCGCCCCCTCGTCCTGCTCGCCACCGTCCGAAAAAGGACGACGTTAGACAGCCTGCTGTTGAGCAATATACTGCGCCCTCCGAGCCAGAGCCCACTCCCGTCCAGGAGGAGCCCGCACCTGAGCCGGCACCAGTACCTGCGCCCGAGCCTGAGGAGGAACCCGAGGACGAGGAGCCGGCTGCCAGTCCCCCGCCCCCTCAGCCTGCACCGGTCCCTATTCCGGTCGCTTCCGCTGCAAAGCCTGCGGCGCAAACATCTGCGCCTCCGGTTGCTGCCACCAAGGCTAGCGAGCCTAGAGCTACCAGCCCGCCGCCCGTGTCTGAGAAACCAAGTGGCAATTCATTCAAGGACCGTATTGCTGCCTTCAACAAGACCACCGCCCCGCCAATCGCCCCCTTCAAGCCCAGCGGCCTCAACGCTGGTGGTGGTGGTGGTGCCGGCTTCATCAAGAAGCCCTTTGTTGCGCCCCCGCCTAGCCGAAATGCTTACGTTCCGCCCCCGCAGAAAGCTCCCGTCGCCAAGATCTACAAGCGTGAGGAAGACCCAGAAATCAAGACCAAGGAGCAGGAGGACCAAGAGCAGGCTGAAAGGGCCGGCCTCGTCCCCAGCGAGTCTGCCGAGGGTGCCGAGGATGAGGACCAGCCCAAGCCCACCACCCTCAAGGAGCGCATCGCCCTGCTCCAGAAGCAGCAGAGGGAGCAGGCCATGCGCCACGCCGATCCGGGAGCCAAAAAAGAGAAGCCCAAGAAACCGCCCAAGAAGCCTAGCGATGCCGCTCCCCCCCCTGCCCATGCCCCGGCAGAGGAAATCGTCGAAGAACACGACGCTGCTAGCGAGGTGCATGATACTCCGCCCCCGCCTGTCCCTGTACGGAGATCTACCGAAGAAGCCCGGCCAAGGACCTCGGCCGACGACGGCAGCGCCGTCTCCCGCCCCCCTCCGTCTCACAGGCGCAAGTCGTCCAGGGGCCAAACCCTCGAGACCCTTCACGACGGCAACGATGCCGACATGTCAGGCGCTGGCGACACTACAGAGGGACAGGACGACACGACAGAGCGCGAGGACGATGACGACCAGCCTCCCCGTCAAGCCCCCCAGATCCCTCTGCCTATCCCCGGCGCTGCCCCCCCCCCTATCGCTTCGCGACAGCCAGAGGCCGAGGACCAGGCCGAGAAGACTGCCAGCCAAGGGGAGGATGACGACGCTGAAGAGGAGGAGGACGACGACGTCGACCCCGAGGTGAAGCGCAAGGAAGAGCTCAGAGCTCGCATGGCCAAGATGAGTGGCGGCATGGGATTCCACGGCATGTTTGGCGTCCCCGTCCCGGGCGCTGGTGCACCGTCGAAGAAGAAGGCGCCCAAGCCTGAGGCAGCGCCTGTACAGGAGGAAGAAGCGGAGGAGCCGACTGCCCGGGCCCCTCAACCTATCCCAGCCATGATGGCCTTGCCGGGCATGGGCGGGCCCAGGAAGTCTTCCGAGGACGCTGGCAGGAGGTCTGAGGACTCCGTAGCTTCTCAGCATTCGGCGGCATCCCCCGCCACCCGTGCCCCTCCGCCTCCGATCCCCTCTCGCGGGGCCGACCAAGATGACTCCGACCAAGAGGAGGACGAAGATGACGAGACGACGCCTGCTCTCACTCCTGCCCCTAGTAGTGGTATGTCACGCAACCCCCACCACCCCACCACCCCCCTTCAAGATGTAGATTCTGACTCGTGGTCCTGTTGCGTTTAGCGCTCCACCCCCTGCCGGTGCCACCCACTGCTACCAGACCACCTCCGCCACCTGTTCCTTCCGAGTGTAAGCTATATTTGTGCGATAACGATATGGGGTGCCCAGGACTGCTCGTCGCTGACTTGAGATTGTAGCGCGACCGCCGCCGCCTCCGGTTCCGGGCAATGTCCAGTCTCCGACAGAGGGCTCCGCCTCGGACTATGATGAGCCTACGGACAATGCCAGGGACGATGTAACCGACAAGGTTACCCCAGAGGCTCCCCCGCCCCCTGGGCTCCCCCCAACGCTGCCCATCTCGACGCAGACGGCCGATATCCCACTCCGATCCCCACCTATGTCTCCCGTCGCTACCGAGGGCTCGCCGCTGTCTCCGACTAGCAAGCGCAGCAGCCGAGTGCCACCTCCGATTCCCGGAAGCGCCCCGGCACCACCTCCGGCCTCGACGAGGCCCCCTCCTCCCCCGCCGCCCGGACCTGGCGGTCTCAGCCGGCAGTCGACGTCTGACGCTCAGCCGCGAGGTGTCGAGTTGCCCCCGAGACCGCCTCAGGCCGGTGAGGAGAACGATAGCCAGGCGTCTGAATACGAGGGAGACTACGACACGGACATTGCATCGTACGTCCCCCACAAGGATGCACTCAAGGGTCACGCGCGCGCATCTAGCCTCGAGGAAGCCTTGCCGCTTTCCCCGGCAGACGTGCCCCCTTCGGCACCGCCCCCCGTTCCCTCGGCAGCGGCCCCGCGGGCAGTCCCTCCGCCAATCCCGTCGCAGCCCCCGCCGGAGTCGAGGCGGCGATCGGTCGACTTTCCTCGGTCGACCCGGCCGCCTCCGCCCCCAGCTTCCAACCCGATCTCGCCGGCGGTGGGGCAGGACGATTACGACCCGTACAACTACGCCGCACCTGGGCAGAAGACTACACGTATCGACGAGGAGGGCGAGCTGCCCTCGGTGCCCAGCTCGCCTCAGGCCGAACGCAGAGCAGTGCCCGCGGCGCCCACCAGCCGTGGCCGACCGTCGCTCGAGATGGGTCGGCTGAGCATGAGCAACAGGCGGTCGGTGGACATGGCACGCCCCGGTGTCGACTCGAGCTTCATCGCCGAGGACATTGACCTCGGGGTGCAGAGCGGCTGGTGGAAACAGGCCAACCAGGTGCCGCCGGCACTTCAGGGCAGGCGGGACGTGTTCTACGAATGCGACGATGCGACGACGACCAACCAAGGATCGAAGACGGAGATCACGCGAGAGATCTGGGTCCTGTTCCAGGACTACTCGCAGACCATCATCACGGTGCGGTACGACCCGTACGATGCGTCGGATGCGGAGCTCGAGCAGCGCCACGAGCCACCTCCCAGGAGCCTCCGCCAGGACCAGATGGAGGACTTTTACGAGCGCTTCGGGCGCCCCATCTCGGAGGCGGCGGCGGCCAAGAAGGATACGGTAGTGGGCGACGGAACGCCCATGGGCCTAGTGCTGGAGCTCCTCCGGCCGTTCCGGGACGCTCTCAAGCCGGTAGGCACCCGGGCCTTTGGTGCCCTGGTCTACTCCAACATGGGCAACGCGTCGACGCAGCAGCACGACGTGATCCGAGCGGGAGACATCATCTCGATCCGCAACGCGCGCTTCCAGGGCAAGCACGGGCCGATGCACGCCAAGTACTCTGCCGAAGTCGGCAAGCCGGATCATGTGGCGGTGGTGGCAGAGTGGGACGGGACGAAGAAGAAGGTCAGGGCGTGGGAGCAGGGGAGGGAGAGCAAGAAGGTCAAGCAGGAGAGCTTCAAGCTCGACGACCTGCGCAGCGGAGAGGTCAAGATATGGCGCGTCATGCCGAGGAGCTGGGTCGGGTGGAACAGCCTGGCCTAGTGGTGCCGGGCCAGAAGCAGAGGTTCCCTACCGGTAGGAATGGAACGGGACGGATCGTATAGTGATTGATGAATTATTATTTTATCTATGTCTCTCATGTCCCTCTCTAGTCGTTTCGTGTCGTCTTTTCATTTTTAGGTCCTTTTCTTTTTTCCCCCCCATATAGTTCCTTTTTTTTTTTTTACTCAAATTTTTTTTCCCTCGCAGTCTTCTTTCTATCAACTGATTTTGAGAGATCTGCACCCTGTGATTGCCTGTATCTGTAGATCTGGTCAAGGGGAAAGAAAGATGGGCGACGTATGGGGAGGTTGTTGAGTCCCGATACAGCGAAGCGGTTGTGGTAATTATTCTCTACCCTGTACGAGGCGACTCTGTTCATAGAGGTACAGGCTAAGTTGTGTGTGCTATCAATACAAGGACACGTCATTGAGGAGACGATCCAGACAGGCACAGCAAGGGGTTTGATGGATGCCGAGCGTTGAACAAGCCACGACTCGGCATGAAGAAGATAGTCTGGCATCCTCGTACTCGGCACATGGCATTGAAGGAAACGACAGGTGCGGAGCATATGCTGGCTGCATTGAAGACACTGTACACCAAGGCGGCATAAGGAATCATCACACGTGCAGATCAATCATCAGTACGGGGATCACATGCATAGAAACCGTTTCCAAGTCGGTACACGTACGAGTAAGTTGCTACCGCGATGCTTCCCTCTCCCTCTTCGGTCCACGAGTATGCAATCTGTAGGTAACAGCATCTTGTAGGCTGTACGAGATATCATGACGGATCATTACCTGGTATCGATATATTACGTTGCGTGTGGGGGCCAGAGATGAGACAGTTTGAAGGCAGGGGGGTGCCTCATGAGAACGCCCTGACCAGCGTGGAGGCTATGTTAGGGCAAAGCTTTATAGGGCAGACCGTCTTCCCTGTACTAGATCCGTATCGCTCCGTACAGAGTTGAGTAGACATTCCGGACCCGCTCTCATGTACGGGCACATGGCATGATACTCCGTCGGGTAAGGGTCGTTCTCGTATTAATTGCTGTAAGGGTCGTGCGGTGCGGTTTGCGGTTGGGTGTTCGTTCCTGCTTCACGGCCCGGTCGCATAAAGGGTCGGCCTTGCACCGCCGCAACGCTGGGAATGAATTCGACGATTCCGGCTACCGAGCAGGGCTCAGGAACATTCGTATTGATCATTTACCATTGATGATCCATCAATGCAGACTTGCGCAAGATAAGGTCATAGGGGACCCTCTCATCGGCAAGGTCGTTTCGACGCAAACTATCGACACGGACATGATACCACCGCTCTACTATATGATTATACGTGATAATAATACATCATAACACCTGTTACTATTACTATATAACACCCCCGGGCTCGACACATATTAACTATTATGGTCTATCAACTTGCTACGGTCCGGCGTAAATGATAATATATGAGTAACTTGTATGGAGTAAAGGGAGTACCAGGCTCTACCCGTTCGGCGTAATGATACAACCGTATTACAGAGTAAAAAAAGCCAGGTTGTATCAAGATGACATGCTGTCCGTCTTTGAAGGATTGTAGGATTCGCCAATTGCCCGTCTCAAAGGGGAAGACTCCAATCCGACCCCTGCTCCTTCATCCCCCACCTTTCTCTACAGGTAAATAGGTAAATTTCTCGTAACTTGTAACTCATAGGACGGCTGAGACGACCGCCAGGATTCGCACGAGTATGCAGTAATATGTACACAGACACACAGACACAGTCACACACCGTCACACAGACACAGAGAAAGAGAGAGRSRKRKRGRSGGRGGGGGGGGGGGGGGGGGGGGGGGSGGSGYCTCCWKGAYASAKATASTCTGTCCAGTTACAGTCCTACGAGACTTCTGACTATTGGGCCATCATGCAGATCTCCTCCCCCCCATAACCCTAACCACCCTGTTCTGTTCTGAAAGGCATATTCCGAGCCGTGCGTGTCATTCCACGAGGTCTACGGCTTATGGCTTGTTCTGCACGGGCAGCAGTGATAACATGTACGGAGTAAGCAGCCCGGACGGGGCCCCTGGAATCCACTCGCCCGCGATGCACAGAGCGACAGCCGGAGAGGGATGGATTCCTTCGGCGTCCCCTGAACTGCCAGTCTTGGACTTGGACTTGGACACGTCCAGGGCTCTGGAGGAGTAGAGCTGAGTTGCGTATATATATGTGTCCACGGACCGTCGCTGTCGTCGAACGATGGTTCTTGTGGAGATGTAAGCAACTCATTCTTTTTGGGCTTCATTCGTTCTTTTTGGCTGCTTCTTCTGCTTTGCAAGCTGATTATTGCTTGACGGTCATTCATTCATACCGACTCTCCATCGAGAAAAAATCACACACTCTTTTCTTCACTGTCGTTCTCTCTTCTTGAAGAACACTCATTCATTCGTTCATTCCATCACTCCATCTTCCCACGACGATGCCCTCGCTAGCAAACATCCTGGCCGGTGCCCTGGCCTTGACCGGAGCTGCCAACGCCCGGGTCTTTCATCAGCATGGTGCCCGTCACGCCAGCCTACACGAGAGCCGAGCCAACCTCGTGTCTCTGAACGGCAGCAGCAGCAGCAACAGCAGCAGCAGCAGCAGCAGCAGCGGTGGCAGGAACGGTGGCGCTCACATCAGCGGAGGTGCCGTCCTCTACTCGTCTTCGTCGCAGAACTCCAACCCCATGGACGTTCTGGTCCCCGTGCGTCCGCAGTCGGCCAGCATCCAGGTGGCCGGGGTGTCGTCGGACGAGACGAGGCTGGGCATGCACAGCGACCGTCACCTGCGATGGCAAGGCCAGCACGGCACGGTGGCGGACCTGCACGTCCGCATGACGGCGGACAATGAGACGCTGGTGGACCTGGAAGATATCGACGACCTGATCGAGAGCATCAGCTGCCCGCCGCAGAACTCGACGCGCGTGGGCAACATCACCATCAGCTTCAAGGCCAAGGAGGACTTCAACAGCGCGGCCGACGTGTGGGACTGGGTCAACCGGGAGGACGACCACCACTTCGTCCTCCTGGCCGGCAAGGGCGACTGCGGCTGGAACGCGGACCGGGTGCTCTTCGACGTGCAGAGCATCCGGTACGACAACGAGGCCGAGGAGGCCACGCTGCAGGCGCGCCACGTCACCTGGAAGGAGGCCATCCACACCTTTGACCTGACCATCGGGCAGCAGCAGGCCCTGTCCGCGGGCTCCGACCAGGCCAAGGACGCCGCGCTGTCCACGCGCGCCTCGACCGAGTTCTCCATCCCGCTCGACGCCGACCTCACCGGCAGCGACCTGAGCTTCTCGTACTACGACGACGTCAACGTCAGGGGCGTGTGCGCCAACTGCACGGCCTCGGGGTCGTTCTACATCCAGGCCTCCTTCAGCATGTCGTGGTTCTCCCTCGACGAGGCCTGGGTCTCCGTCAGCACCCCGGGCGTCAGCGTCGTCGCCATCACGAACCTCACCATCGACGGCTCCCTCACCGAGGCCATGTCCCAGACCCTGCCGCTCTTCAGCGCCGCCCCCGCGGGTATCGACATCCCCGGCCTCGTCACCATCGGCCCCACCGTCTCCATCAACCTCAACGCCGACCTCGGCCCCGTCACCGGCACCGTCAGCGTCACCATGGGCGGCACCGCCAGCATCCCGGCCTCCCAGGCCACCATGGACTTCCTCAACCAGGACAACACCGGTTCCAGCGGTTGGACCGTCGACGCGCAGGCTGTGCCGCTCGAGGTCGAGGCTCAGGTCGAGGCTTCCGCCTCCATCTCCCTCGCCCCGGCTCTAGGCCTCGAGGCCAGTGTTTTCGGTAATTCTACGACCCTCTCCACCCTACCGCTTTCAAGTCCCCCTCCCCCCCGGCAGGGAAGGGGGAGACGAAAGGAAGGTCTGACTGACAGATCAATGCAGACTACGGCTTCCTCGGAGAGCTCTCCCTCAACGTCCCCACCCTCAAGGCAGCTATTGCCGTTCAGGCTTGTGAGTCCTCCGCAAAACATACAAAACATACACCTTGCAACTTCGATCGCTGACAATACCCCCTCCCCCCCCCCTTACACAGCCTCCACTTGCAGCGTCTGCGACGGCCAGTACAGCAGTGGCATTGACGGCAAAGTCACCTTGTCCACCAGCGTAGTCCTCGACATCAAGCAGAAGAATGGCGACTTCTACGACACACTCTGGACCCGGACCCTCTTTGTAAGTTATGCCCCCGACGGAAGTCCCTCTCTCTCTCTCTCTCTCGCTCGAAACAATGCCACTTTCGGATGATTAGGTTGCTGATATATCACGGTTCAGGAATACATCTGGCCTGCTCTCGTCGGATTCTGCGAGCCCCTCGGCCCTCAACTGCTGAGCTGTGGCGCCGGCAGTGCGGCGCCCCCTACGAATGGAACGTGGGTCGGCAGCGACGGAACTTATGCTGTCCGTGCCCGTCGGTTCTAATCCTTGAGTCGAGATGTTTGTTTCCGACGTCTGTAGTCGTCTTGTTTCATGAAGCCCAATCTTTGCGTATATATTTTTCGTATATATTAATGAAGTTGTCGTATATCTATATTTCTGAGGAACTGCTTCATTCTCCGTCAATGCGTACAAGTCATAGAGTCAAGACAAGGGGTTTTTTTTTTTCTTTTGCTTCTTTTTCTCCCCAAAACTAGAAAAAGGAACAAGACAGTAGAGAGTGCAGCACGTCAAAGAGAGGAGGCAGGTAATATAATATACGACAGTGAAGCAATTACCAAGGCAGTAAGTAATCAAAGGGGGGGGCAAGAGAAACGATAAAGAAAGGATAGAGAAGAGCCACATCTTAACAGCTCTCAAGAGGAGGCAAGCCCTCCCAGGTCACCTCTCGATCACGATAGGTCTTCTTGACAAACTGCAGAAACATGTCGACATCAGCGGCGTTGGAGGCAACTCCAAAGGAGACGCGCAGGGCACCGATGAAGGGCTGGTCGAGCGTCTTGACGATGCTGTCGAAGGAGAGGCCCCTGGTCTCCGAGAGGCGGAGGATGGCGTCACGTCCGATGCCCAGGGCCGTCTCTCCGGCGCCGGGGTTGCAGAAGCAGCCTGTCCTGATGGAGATGTTGACGGCGGCGGACTCGGGGCCGACGATGCGCTGGTCGACGACGCGACCGGCGGCGTCGACGAGGTTGAAAGCTACGGTGCCGCCGCGGTCGACGGTGTCGACGGGGCCGTAGACGACGGCCATGGGCGAGCCGTCCGAGTGTCGGAGAGCGCGGAGACGATCGAGGAACCAGCCGGTCAGGCAGCGGACGCGGGTGGCCAGGACGTCGAGCCCGACCTCGCGGTCGAGCCAGTCGATGCCGTAGTGCACGTCGGCCAGGGACAGGAAGTTGGGGGTGCCGTCCTCGAAGGCGGCCTCGTCGGCGGCCGGCTCGACCCACTGGACGCCGACGGTGGCGGCGCGCACGGTGCCGCCGGAGAACCAGGGGCGGTCCAGGCCGGCCAGCGAGTCGCGGCGGGCAATCAGGCAGCCGACCCCGGTAGGGAAGCCGAACAGCTTGTACCAGCTCACGGTGGCGTAGTCCGGCTTGACGACGGACAGGTCCAGACGCGCGGTGGTGACGTAGGCGGCCGCGTCGAGGAGGACGTCGTAGCCCTGATCCTGGGCCATCCTGACCCACGAGAGCGGGTGGCGGACGCCGGAGAAGTTGCTCTGGGCAGGGTAGGCGAAGAGCTTTCTGGCGGGTGACGTCTTGCTCCTGCTCCCTCTCCCGCTCCGGTTCATCTTCCTGCTCAGGAGAGGGAAGCATGAGAAGTTGACTTTCTTGAAAGGAGAAGAGGAAGAGGATAGAGCGGCAGCCACGGCACCGGTGTCGGTGCGCAGGTCAACCGGGTCGGCTGGGACGTAGACGGTGGGGGCGCGGGCCTTTGCGGCGAAGCACCTGAGTCCGTTGATGGAGTTGTGGTTGTCGGCCGTGAGGACGAGCCGCGAGCCGCGCGTGAAGGGGTAGGCCTCGCCGACGAGGCGGGCGGCGCCGGTAGCGTTGGCGGTGAAGATGACCGAGTACTCTCCGGGGTCGGCGTTGAAGAAGCGGAGGACGCGGGACCTCGCCTCGGCCATGGCGTCGTTGGACACGGCGCTCGACGGGCTGGCCGAGTGGGGGTTGCCGGCTATCAGGCTGGTGAGGCGGTCGGCGTGGGACCTCACCTGGCTGGCGGCCGCGAGCCCGGCGCCTG
This sequence comes from Geosmithia morbida, assembly GCF_012550715.1. NCBI lineage: Eukaryota > Fungi > Ascomycota > Sordariomycetes > Hypocreales > Bionectriaceae > Geosmithia > Geosmithia morbida. Next base: position 127,269 of record NW_023336193.1, read on the forward strand.
CGTAGTCAAGGTAGACGTGGGACTGACGGTCGAGGTAGGAGTAGTCCGTGTCCCGGATGGTATCCAGCCTAGAGGTGGTCTCATAGTCCGGGTACGACGCCGCGATGCTGGACGGGAAAGGGGAGGAGGACAGGGTCATGATGGATGGAAAGATTCCGAGAGAGAGAGAGAAGGGCAGATGGGCAATAGAGAGCTTCGGTCTCGAAGGGTTTGAAGAAGATGGGACGGAGAATGAACCATACAGAGAGACGGATGATGGCGTCTTTCGACTGGAGGCCACGCCGAACCCCCTCTCCCCCCCCCCAACTTTATATCATATAACATCCTCATATGACCTCCTTCCCTATCTCTGCCTTGTCCACTCCTGCGGTTCAGTCCTATGATGGGAACTGTATGTCCGAAAGGGTAAAGTAGAGATAAAATAAATGTAAATATAAATATAAATATAAAAAAAGACTAGGGTGCTGTGTGAGTGTGCGTGAGTGTAGGTGCATCCCAGGTTGAATACAATACTGTGTGATCTCAATAGGCGACCAATGGGATAACACGGTGGTGTAGTAAGAGATCCACAATGCGGCCGCCGCCCGGAGGTGGGGGGGGGGGACCCAAGATGCGGCCATGAATAGGAAAGGAAGAGAGATGAATCAGTAAGTACAATACGAAAGGAAGGGGATAGAAAGACATTCTCTGCGAGTAGTGTAGAGCTGCCCCCTTTCTATCTTCATCTTCGTAGTCTGTAACTAGCTGGTCATCGTCATCACGAGTAATTAATCGGTAGAGAGAGAGAGAGAGAGAGAGAGAGAGAGAGGAGGGGGTTTGGGGTTGGGGTTACGATACAACAACAATAACCACAACAATAACCACAACCACAACTGCAACCGCAACTGCAACCGCAACTGCAACAGCAACAGCAACAGCAACAGCAAACCCAACCCAACCCCAACCCCAACCCCCCACACGACACGCGCACACACACACACACACACACACACACACACCCCGATACGCACACGCCACCTCTTCTTTCATTCAACCCCATTTTCTTAGTATTGTTTTCCCGGAAGACGTAACCCCGTACCTGTATTTATTGATTAGTCCGCGCAGCCCATCTTTCCTCCTCTTTTCGGTCAATGCCATCTCGCCCCCCTCTCTGACTGGGGGGGGAGGGGGTTTCCTGTCGGCTTCGGGTTCCGTCATACTTCCTCTTTCGGTCCGGACCATCGCTCTTCAGCTGGCAACTCGTCGATCTTGGCCATCTTCCCATCATCGGCTCTTTGCAGAGGTTGCCAGGTCAGGATTACTATGCAAGATGATGATGAATCAACGAAGAAATATTGGGGGAGGGGACGGGAAAGAAGATGGGGGGAAAGAAAAAGAGAGAGAGAGAGAGGAAGAGAAGAGAGAATATTTTATTATTATATTTTTATTATAATATTATTATTATTATATTTCTATTGGTATATTTATTATTATTATTATTATTATTATATATATATATATACAAGGATGGAGAAGAAGAAGAAAACAGACCAAAAGGGTGTGGTTAGACTGTCAATTGGATGCATTTCTCATCATGTATGTCTTGCAAGTTGGCTGCATAGCTGTGATCTATTGACACCGCAGACTCGAGGCTGACAGGGACTCGGCAACCTGTTCCTTTCTGACCTATCTGTCACACGGGATCCTCGGGTTTAAGCATGGGATGAGATGAGATGAGACGATGCATGTGTGTGTGTACGCATCTCTCTCTCTCCATCTCTCTCTCTCTCCATCTCTCTCTCTCTCCCTCTGCTGTGATGCTACTGCATGTCCGATGCATGTTTACTATATATCATTACATGTAGACGGTTCCTGCCCCAGTGCTTACCCAGGTAAGACACGACGGATTATCCGGGGGGATGACCAATGTGCCTGACATAAGCAGAGACAGATGGCGAGGAGAGAGAGGGAGGGAGAGTCTGCTGATGCAGTAGAGTCTCGCGCGCACACGAGTTTGCAGAGTAATACGGAGTATTGCAGGAAGAAGAAGGAGAAGAGGAAATATGAAGGAGAAAGATGTTGTCATGTGTGACGGCCGTTCTTTTCTTTTTTCTTGTGCTTGTCCGTGTATCCCTCCCTCTCTCTCTCTGTGTGTGTGTGCGTGTGTGACTATCGACCGCGTATTACTTATTACTACCTAACCTACCTTACCTACCACTCATCTACGGTGTTTCTTATATTCTCTTGATATTCTTCTTTGGGCGGGGGGGGGGGG
>NW_023336193.1:129762-270674 GCF_012550715.1 Geosmithia morbida
CCCCCCCCCCCCCCCCCAATTGTCGAATGATTATTTCATTGCCGAAAGCACACGCACACACGCACACACGCACACACAAAACTTGTCATCATTGCTTAGAATAGAACCAGTTCATCCTCAAATCTACCCGATTTCCATTGGTTCGTGTAAAATCTAGGCAGCATGTTGGTTCGGGTCTTCCTTCATTTTACCTGCTATTGGGTAACCCAAAGTACGATGCGTGCGACTATGCGTCATCCCCTTTTGGCTTTCCTCTTACAAGACCTTTTTTTTTCTCTTTCCTTTTTCTTCTTTCGGTCATGATACCTTGAAAAATCATCATCATCCTCTTCTTCCCCTTTTATGCGTTGTAACCACACATCTATATTTGGCCAGTCACACGATGTCATCATACTTGGCTGGTTATTAATATGCCATACACCGCTGCAGCTCTACGTAATCAAGTAATAGGACAACGCTTAGGTGGATAGGCAGTTGACTCGATGAGGAAAAGGGAAAAAGGGGAAAGGAAAGGGAGGGAAAGGAAAAAAAATACCCTACTGGGGATATGGGACATACCCTAGAGGTGTTTTCCCTTTTTTTCTCCCTCTCCTCTTGGCAGGGAAAGAAAGAGAAGACAGAAGAGATGAGGGGTGTGTTTGTAGTATATATAGTTCAGAGCAGACAGTTATTAGAGCAGAGTAGAAAAGAGAAAAACTGGCAGAGCATAGCACGCAGAGTTGGAAAACATCTCGTTATACAGCTCATACATATCCTCATCATTTGTCATCTGAAATGTAACTCGTGGTATATACAGAAAAAAACGCTATAAAGCCAAATATGAAATAAGACGGGGGAAAAATGTGAAGAGGAAAGAAAGAAACTGTATATACGAGTTTGAAAAACCCTCAACGCCATGTCGCTGTGTATGTCACGTATAAGAGAAAAAGTAAAAAAGTGAGAAATCAAAACGCCTGGAGAGTGAGTAAAACAAAATCCACTCTCCCCCTTCTCTTTTTTTTTTTTGCAACATTGCAAAGAGCCATCACATCTCTCTCTCTCAAAAAAAAAAAAGGAAAAAGAAAGAAAAAGAAGACGGCATTTTGTTCGTCAAGCTACTCAATCGTCGCGGCTGTCGTCCTGGACACGCTTCACCACGTCGACGAGTCGCGGATAGATCTTCTCCGAAGCCTGGACGCCGCACACCATAGAGACGACCTCTTCGGGCGTCTTCTCCGACATGATCTGGGACAGCTCCCTCGACTCCTCATCCTCGCCGACGTCCTGGAAGCGGAAGGCCATCTCGATACCGTTGAGGAGGTACTCGATCGACTCGCCCTTCTCGGCCAGTTCGGCGGCCGGGCCGACGAAGCGCTCCTTGCGCGACAGCTTACGCATGGGGGCGCGGCCGACGCGGTCGACGGCATCCTCCAGATGAGGGTTGCCGATGCGCTTGAGAATCTTCTCGACGTAGGCCGACTGCTGCTCCTCATCGATGGCGTGCTTGGAGACGATGAGCCTCTTGGTCTCGTTGAGGGCGCCGCGGACCTGGGCGATGATGTGCTTGTCCTGCAGGGCATCGTATACCGTGCGCCTGCGACGGTTGTAGCCGTGGTAGGCGGCCGTGGCGTGGCCCGTGTTGACCGTGTAGAGCTTTCGCTCGATGAAGGGGCACAGGTCATCGACCCAGTTGATGCCTTCGATCTCGGGGATGCCAATGTCCTCAAACGGACCCTTCTCGACGACCCACTCGAAGAACCGTTCGAGCTTGACGTCGAGGCCGGCGCCGGGGTCCTGAGCGGGCACGATGCGATCGATGGCCGAGTTGGCGTAGCGGGCACGCATGTGGTGATCCTCGAGCCGGTCCGAGGGGGTGTTCTCCCTGATGTATCCGGCGAGCGTATCGGTGGCGCCGATGGCGTTCTCGCAGGCGATGACGTGCAGAGGCGTCTCGTCGTTGGACCGACGGTCGATGCCCTTGGCGATGAGGGGAGCGATGCAGCTCAGGATCTTGGGACCGACGGCGCAGGTGACAATGTCGGCAGTGCGGATCTCCTCGAGCAGGTCCTCCTCGTGTGTGCACGAGTTGACGGCACGGAAGTTTGTGACGATGTTTTCCGACGTGCCGTCGGATCCGACCTCGATGACACGATACGACGGGGTGTCGTTGATGTATTTTGTGCGTTCCTCATTGATGTCGGCAAAGACGATCTCATAGCCCGAGTTGTGAAGGAAGCAGGCAACAAAGCCACGGCCTGTGTGGGGGTGGTTGGGTCAGACATGATGAACTCGTGTATATATATATATATATATATGTATATATGTATGTATATGTGTGTGCGTGTGTATGTGTGTGTGTGTGTGTGACTTACCGATGTTGCCGGCACCAAAGTGGACAGCCTTCTTTCCAGTGTTGGTTGTGTTGGCCATGTTGACGATGGTGTTGTTGTTGGCTCTGGTGATAGATGTGCGATAGATGTATGCAAGTGTGTGATGTACGAGTAGTTGGGTATTCTCCGTTGACAGCAGTAAAGATAGTCGAGGCGTAGAGAGAATAATGAATCAAGATATAAAAGGGAAGTGAACTGTACTTTTTAAAAGATGTTGTGAGGGTAGAAGGAAGAAGAGAGAGTTTTATCGATGATGATGTAAGGATTATGGAGAGAAGAGGGGGGACACGGAGGGAGAAGAGAGAGAGAATCAGTCATTCAGAGGGGATGACGATGTGTTTAAATAAGTCAGAGAGGCAGGAGCGATGGGATCGTGATCGTTACCTTCCGTTATAGCGTGTTAGCGGATGGGCTGTCCTCTCACGATCTCTCCGGGTGGGAGCGGGACGCAAGGATACTGACCAATACTGACCAACCAGGGTGTGATGACGGAGGAGAGGGTGGATCCGTACGCAGAGCGTTTGCCTCGAGTTTCTGGGAAGTCGGAGGGAAAAGGGCATGTGGGGCGCACCGTATTAGGTTTGTACGAATGGGAGGACAGGTATGAAGTTCCGAGCGAGGTTTAGTGCCGGTTAGAACGGTGACCGTAATGGACTGTTGGGTGACGACATTGAGGGGCCGATGGAGGGGCGAGGTATTCCGTTTCCATGTATTTCCATGTCTGTGCTCTGTACTCCGTAGGATAAGGAGTAAGGGGGAGTATCGTTACGTGGAACTTGGGAAGTGATGGGGAAAGTACGGGTACATGCGCTGGGGAGCAATGGAGAGCCGGCAGCAATCAATGTTGGGAGTGACGAATTTCGATGCGCGTCCTGGACATGTATCCGTGGAATCTGTACGTGCGGAGTATACGGAGCATGTATGACAATATTCCATCCTTCCTTTACGTAGGTAGCATCACCTTTTTCTCACCCCCCCATCTCTCTCTATCTCTCTCTTTCTCTCGGCTCGGTAGTTGCCAGCATTGCCAAGTCCGCATGACGTCTCGACTCGTAGTCGAAAAGTTTATCCATCAAGTTGCTAGCGAGACTCAGCTACGAGTATTAGTAAGTAGTAGTGCTACGGATACTAGTACGTATCCTGCTAGCTCGTCATGCTATCCGTAACACCAGACGCTCTAGACCCTGGACTCTGGACTCTGGACTCTAGACTTGACTCTATATCACTCCATACTCTACCAGTAAGCAGCACCACTCTCGGTTGAGAGTCTTGCTATAGCCAGTCAAGCAACTGGTAAGCAAGCAGAGCAAGCAGAGCAAGCAGAGCAAGCAAAGCAGAGGAAGAAAGGCGAGCCAAGCAAGCCAAGCGAGCCAAGCAAGCCAAGCAAGCCAAGCGAGCCAAGCAAGCCAGTCAAGCCAGTCAAGAACCACAATGGCGGGACGACGTAATACGTTGGTCGGACACACTCGTACGAACCAGTCACAGCGCAGAATGTCCTAAACGTCACTGACCACGGGGTCCCCGCACACTATAATTCTATAACGTATGACTGCTCTGTACATGTATTGAGATGTACTCCCTATATTGCCGCCGGGTTGGGTTGTCTGTTGGCTTCTCCCATTCAATGAAGAAAGCAACCAACCATCCTTGGCCAATCTCACGATATTTGGTAAAGTCTTTTTCGCCTCTTGTTTTTTTCTTCTTTTTTTTTCCCTTTTGGTATAACGTCACTACGCTCCTTTTTTTTCCTTGCTTTTCTTGTTTTTCCTTTTTTTTTTCTTGTTTTCTTCGTTCTTCAATTTTTTTTTCTTAATTCTTTTGCCTCTTCTTCTTCTCATCATCTTTCAACCCCGTAATATCTCTCAATCTCAACATCGACCTAACCGACATCTCCGGATACACCGGGTTGTCGCGCCAGACTTGGAAGAGGAAGAAGAAGAATGAGACCTCTGGGGTAGTAATAACGCATACCCCAGACAGATGGCATAATAAATCAATGCATCGTGGCGTCAAGTACGGAGTTGACTGCGCGCAGTAATGTAGTAATATCGTCGTCGATATGCGAGATACTGCCCGCCTCGCGCGCCAAACTCGCTCGGCCTGACTCGGGACATCTTCCCCCTCCCCCATCTAGGCACAGCCACCATGGTGGACACGGATTTTTTTTTTTCTCTCTCAATTTTTTTTTCCAGCACAAACCCATTCATCGTGAGCTGCCTCAATTATGATGAACTTGATTTTTCCTTTAAACCTTGAACCTATTATTTACATGTATTACCTGACCTACTAGTATCAGCAACAACCCCAACCCTATGAACTCTCCCCCCTTCCGCCCCCCCCCCCTCCCCGGGCCTCTCCCCTCCCGAGCCCTCTCCCCTCCCGAGCCCCCAAGCCGCCCCTGCCGTTTAGGCTGCCACACCACTGAAAGACGGGGGACACTGTCCACCTCGTGACAATCTCTCTTCCCATCCAGTGTTTGGAAGAGATGGAAATAATTAATATGAATATATATTTACATTTATATATACATATACTCATATAAATGATAGGTTCCTTTTGTCCGCATGCTTTTGTCTGCTCCTCCTAAGTGAGCGTCCCCTTTTTCGCCCCCCTCTACGACCCCCCACTCAAACTTGACTCCAACTCCCCGGTGCGCGTCATTCTGCCTTATCATAAATGCAGCCCCGCTATTGCCCCCGATTTTCCATTGTAGCCGCGTCTGGCGCAACCCCCCCCCTCGTCAAAACCATCTGGGCTCACACTCTGGATCTGCAATCACGTTACTCACGATACCTTCCTTTTTTTTTTTTTTCAGATCCTTTCCATTCTCCCTTCATTCCTCTCCTTTTCATTTTCCTCCCCCCCCCCCCCCCCGGGGATCTCCTGTCCTGTCCTGTCCGATAATTACCCCATCCGGTGTACTTCGGCCCCACCTTACCGTCTTTTTTTTCCCCTGCCCCACCGTCTTCCCGGAACGGAGGAAGACTCTGCTTTCTCTCGCCTCTGAGACTCCATCATGCACTCGTAGACCTAGAGACCTTTCTACCTTTTCCCTTCTTTTTCGTGTTTCTCCCATACCAGGTAGTACACATACACACATGTATACACACACTATATTACATTTACCATAAATACAAGATATATATACAAAATACAACAAAATACAGATATGCACACATATATATATTTATTATTATAATTATCAAAAGCTGAATACATGTCCTTATACTTGAAGTCCAACATGGCAATCACAACAATATCATTTCTCCTATCCAGCCCATCCATCATCCATCACATACCTCATTCCAATCTCATAAATGCCTCTTCTTCCCGGGGTCTGGAGAAGGAAAGGGACAGCTGCCGCTCTACGAGTACGAGTCAAGACCACGGCCCGGGGACAATAAACGAAATAGCCGCCCTAGACTCCGTGGTCGACAGCACACCTGCCCTAGACACTGCATAACACTAGCACCGCCACCGTAGCAGGTGATATACGCTCATCCATAACATATGACAATGACCCAATGCAGGCACCATCCACAAATTCCCCGAAAAAGATTGAAACATATCTGCATAGGGCAAATAGAGGAAAAGGGGGGGGGGGGGGGGGGGTGTTGTAGAGAGAAGGTCTCTTGTGTGTTTCTCCTCCCGCGATGCTACTCAGGAAAACTCCATTACCGACGCTCTCGCAGAGGATTGCCATGTCGTGTGCACTCGATATAGTGCACCAGAAGCATGAAAAGTGTTATGATGAGAAAGAGCTAGCATGATGTGAAAATGGGTGTGTGTGGAGGAGCTGGCGTGTCGGAACAAGATAGCTGAATAAGCTACCGGAATAAGATATTCCGATCCGATCAGAGATATCCTCGATATTCCTTGAATTAATAAACAGAACGCCTATAAAGTCACATGAACAATAAGAGTAAAAAAAGCTCTCATGTCACATCCTAGTGGAGGGTGACGATGGATTTAGATGTAGTTTTTTAACACACAATATGTTTGTGAGAACGAACACCGCAAACACTTCTGACTTACATTCAGATAGTAGGTCAGTTGTTTAGTGGTGCCAAGGCTCTTTTGTTCTATGCTTGCGTTGCGCCGGACTCGACGGTTTTACGGTCGAGTCCCGCTTACCTAAGCTATGATCTGATTTACTATGACATCGAGGCTCCTAGTGACAAGGCTCTGCCACTATGTCACAGGAGAGCGTGACCAGGTCGAGAGGGATCAGGAGGCTGGCGAATATCAGAGATCGAAATTGCATCGATTGCACGAGAGAATGCATCGGCGGTGAAGCCGGACAGTCCTTTGGAGCCTCTACTCAGCATCGAGACCGGACAGGTCCTACAAGGTGCCCCCTCTCACGCCGGAGGAGTTAGCACGGTTGTCCTTGTGATTGCTAACGTATGTCTGTCTTGGGACATCTTTTGGGCAGCAAGTGCGGTTGGTATAAGGTGGCGTCTAGCTGTCGAGGTCGACGCTCTACGCTCCTCTCTCCCAGCCGAGAATCCCAGGCCGGGGTAACGTGGCAGTATGTAGGAAGATGTTGGCGAATGCAGCGGGTCTGACTACACGGTCATGGTAACCTGTTTCTCAGGTCATAGCGACGGGGTATGGAGTGTAATGGAGTTCGTATTTCTCTTGATCGTGATTATAGCGCTGTAGTATTGAGAGATGGAATTGTCTAATATCACGTCATGCCTTCTTGATGAAGCAAGTTTGTAACTTGATGCACATGTCGTGTTAGTGTATGTGCTTGTAGATTGTATTGGTAAAAGTCTTTCTGTAACCCCCGTCTGCTGTAAACGGTCCGACTATCGCCTGTCATGCAATCGCCGGAGGCCAAAGTCAGACTGTGAATAGCCCTCATACCGAAGCGACGGGTACGGAGCGAAGGTGAGGGAGCGTAGCGACCGTGTGGTAAGATCCCCTTTGAGCGAGGGGTTCCCGTCACGACGAGGCGAGCGGACAGAACGAACGAAGTGAGTGACGAGAACGAGTCTACGAGTGAAATGGAAGACTACACGGACCACAGCAAGAATAACCCAGAACACTCTCGCACGGGTCCAACCGAAGGGGGGAGACGACTGGAAAGAGTCCCGAGTGTGGAACGCAAAGTGGCGGTGGGGTGGAAGAGGGAAAGAAGAAGAAAAAGACGGAGCTGATTCTCCCTTTTGCTGTCTGGATTGTTTTTTTTCTTTCATGTCTGACAGTCTACTGAGAAGAAAGGAAGGACAACGAAAGAGAGGAGGTAAAAAAAGAAGAGAACAGGGGGAAAAAATAATAAGCAAAAAAAAAGTGGTGACAAGACGCCCCCAAAAGCTTCCCTGAGTTTCTCCCCTCCTCCTCCCCATTTCTGCAAACGAAGAGAGAGAGGGGGAGAGACCCCTCCTCCCACAGCCTGTTGTCCAAACTATGAAACAAGGACAAAAAAAACAAAAAAGACTGGAAAAAAAAGACCTTTCAACTTCCCCCATAACTCTCAGCTACCGGTTGTCCTGAATGCTGCTGGCAAACGATGGATCCTTAACACTGCCTCCGGCATCTCCTAGACCAGCAATGGGCCTGTTGTAGCTGAAGCCCTGGAACTGGTTCTGCATCGTCTCTGACAGCACCGGGCCCTCGACGTAAGAGTCTGTCGGTGCCTCGGACGTGAATTCGCTGTCAAAGTTGGCCGTATCGAGGGCGTCAACCTGTAGTTATCGTCCGTTAGCCTGGTCGGGTAGCAGGGGGGGGGAAGGAGGAGAAGGAGAGGAGAAGAAGTGAAAGAGCATGGACAGCGTATAGGAGGGAAGGAGGGAAGGAGGGAGGACGGCATACCACATTGGGCTTGAATGTAGGCTCGTACTTGCGCTGGAGCAGTTTCCTCCAGTCGATGGCGTGGAAGAAGGGGTGAGCCTTGATCTCGGCCGACCCGTTGGCTCCCAGACGCTGCTCCGGGTTGCGGTTGAGCAGCTTGGTCAGGAGATCCTTGGCCGCCGGGGGCACCACGTCCGAAAAGTGCAGCGGCTCCGACAGGATCTTGCGGTACATCTCATTGGTGTTCTCGTCGTAAAAGGGTGGCAGTCCCGTCAGCATCTCGTACAGGAGAACGCCCAAGGTCCACCAGTCCACCGTCTTGTTGTAGCCGTGGCCCAAGAGAAGCTCAGGTGCGAGGTACTCGGGCGTGCCGCAAAACGTATTTGTGCGGTCCTCGTCCTTCATATCAAGCTTGCACAGGCCAAAGTCGCACAGCGCAATGTGGCCCTGGTAGTCGAGCAGGATGTTCTCGGGCTTGAGGTCGCGGTAGATTACGCTGAAACCGTGCAGGCACTCGAGGGCGCACAGCAGCTCTGCCGTGTAGAAGCGTGAGCGGTTGACGTCGAACCGGTGCTCCTTCTGCAGGTGGTGGAAGAGCTCGCCGCCGTTGACAAAGGCCAGGACGAAGTACAGCTTCTCAGGCGACTGGAAGCTGAACTTGAGCGGCACGATGAATGGGTTGTTGATCTGCGCCAGCACCGACCTCTCGGCCAGCGTGTGCGCCACCTCGGACCTCGAGATGATGTGCGCCTTGCGGATCGTCTTGAGCGCGTAGATTCGGTTCGTGTCCTTTTTGCGCACCTGCATCACCTTGCCGAAGCTGCCCTTGCCTACCACCTTGAGGAGCTCAAAGTCCTCAATCTTGAGCTTGCCCGCCCGCGTCTCGACGTACTCGACGCCCACCTTGATCTTGCCGGTACCGTACTGCACGTCGACCCACTCGACGCCGCTGTGGCCCGAGCCCTGCTGCTGCCACTCGGCCGCCGCCTTCTCGCGGTCCTTCTTGCTGGCCTTGGGGTCGTCGGCCAGCGTCTGGCGCTCCTCGAAGCGGGGGTTGATGCGGGCCACGCCCAGGAAGATGTCCTGGCTACGGCCCGAGCCCGGCGGAGCCGTGGGGTTTCGCATGTACAGGTGGATGACGAGCTCGGTCACGCGCGACACATCAAACTTGTACTGTGTGTTGCCGCCGGCCCACAGCGGGTTCTCCGGGTTGCCGTCGACTGAGTTGACAAAGACCTGCAGCTTGTCAAAATCAAGCAGGGCGTAGGGCATGTACTTGCCCGAGATGCGGCCGTGGTTGGTGGGGATGCCGGTGAAGCCTCCAGCCGACGAGTGCGGCCTGTGGGCGCCGTTGATGAAAGAACCGGTCGTTCGTTGGGACGAGCCTGGCCGCACGGAGCCGGCGCCGAGGGCATTGCTGGACGAGAGCGAGCCTTGGTGCTGCGAAGCAAATGCATTTCGGTGTTGTTCAGGGAGCGAGAAGCCCTGGGCTTCGTGAAGGGTGACCACGAGGATACCAGGTTTCGGCGGCTTGACGACGGGGGCCTGTGTCATTGCTTCCGAAGCAGCTGTTGTTTGGGTACATACGATGTTAGTGCTAGAGTTCTAGGGAGACGAGGGAGCGTCATGGAAATGAAAATGGGATAAGATGAGAGGGGGTGGGGGAGGGGGAGGGAAGTATTATAGAAGCCGGGGAGGGGGAGGGGGAGGGGGAAGGGGGAGGTTGGCTCACCGATGGCACTTTCGTGAGTCGGTGTCGTGGCCTCGGTACTGGGTCGGCCGTCCTTGGCTTTTTCGGTAGTAATGGTCGAAGTCGAGGTCGAGCGGGAAAAGGGACTTAGGGGCCCAAGATGAGTCTCCTTGAGCTCTGCGAAGCACCGGGTCAGCTCAGATAGAGAGAGGGGGGAGGGAGTTATCGGCTGGGCGACCAAAAGGGGTGAGGTACATACTTTTGCTGAGGTTCCAGGACATGGTTTCAGAGTCGTGGCCACGTTAGAACCAAGGGGGGTTCCAGGTGCAGCTAGGTAGATAGAGAAGCGGTGATGATTGTGGATGAGTGGCAACAATGCTCTGACGTGCGCTTAATCCACCAGAGCGTAGCAACAGGCCGGCTGCTGCCAACGTGGATCAGGCCGAGTCGATACGAGAGAGAGGAGAGGGGAGAGGATAACGATAGGAGGGAGAGAGGGAGAGAGTATAGGGGATTGGATGGGTCTTGAAGATGGGTGGTCAGTTCGTTGTCAAGCAAATGCCACACACAGGAGAGATGCGGTGTTGCGATGGGGAGGGAGATCGCTTTCGACGTTGGTGGTTGGCTAGTGGTCGAGCAACCCCGCAGCCTGGCAGGGAACAGGCCTTTTTTTTTTCTCCTCGAGATTATAGGCGGGTGTCTTCAGTCGGTCGGGGGGGGACGCGGAGAGACGGTGTTCGAGCAAGATGGATTGAAGGCCTCTTTGTCGATAGAAGACGTCACATTCGTTCTCTTGTTAGATGGAAGGAGGGGAAGAGAATGCTGAGAGAAGGATAGAAAAGTGAATACTCGATGCCACCGGAAGATCAAAGGGGAGGCGGAGCAGGCTGGGCGCAAGCAGGGATGAATTGGGATTGATGAAATAATAACAAAAGTACGGATTAGATACAGCGTATTACTCGTAGTTAATAATAGTACGTACAGTATTACCTATAGTGCGAGTACTGCTCACTAGAGGTACAGATTAGTGCTGTGCTGGAGTCAGGTAGGGAGTATTACGGGGTAAATATCGTCACTGCGTACCAGCAACGGGCCATCAGCTACCACGGGGACTTTGACGGACTTAAACGGGCGTGTTGTACGGGCCTCTCCAGCACAGTAATACTGTCTGTGATACGGCGTAGAATAATACCTATCAGTGCTACTGTTACCACGTATCAGGGAGGGAGGCCTGGACAGGTTAGATGGGATGATGACATCGGTCAGTGGGATGTCCCCCTGGCGGTTCCCGGGACACCCCTAGGTTTAGGGGCTAACAGAGCTGCCTCGGAACGTGCGAGTACGGAAGGCGTACGCTGTGGCTGGAGCCGTCCATGTAATGACACTCCGTACAGTGGTGTACGTACTCGTCCCCTCGTACTCTGCATCACAGATTACCGATTACAGATTACATCTACCTCTATCACTGCTAAGAACCATAGACACGCAACAAGAAAGAGTCTTACGTCCATCGTCCATATCACTCCGTACTCCGTATTCTACTCGTACTCCATACGATAGGCAAATACTCGTACTCCCTCGTTGCATGTCCCCGCTGATAGGATTGTGTGTGTCAGTCGTACAGATACGGGCCAGGCTGGTCAGGAGGAGGAGGCGCAGGGTGTAACCAACAGTCTCCGTCCGTCACGGCACGGCCACGCAGCAAAAGGAAGAAAAGGTACGACAGCACGCGGAGATGTGTGCATGAGGACTCGTAATCTTGCACGCCCCCCTATTGGCAATAGAACCAAGCCATCGTTTTACGGGGTTGCACGGATATTACGACCCAGATATATCGTGTTTGAGCATTGTGATAGAACCTCCCGCTCTCTGATCAAACACGGAGTTTACCCTATATCGCCGGGTGTGTCAGTGGTACCCAAGTTGCATGACTAAGCAGCCAGGGGGCTGCCGCACACTCACATCTGTAAATAGCCTCATAGATAGATTTCCTATCCTTTCCGATCAATTAAGCAATCAGACACACCCACATACCGACCCAAGACGCATACATGGGCGGAGACCACTGTATCAGCCTCTACGGGTCTTCGTTGTGTTGTCGCCGACGGAAGCCTAGGTAGTGTCCGAAATAGAGAAAAGGAGTATTTCTGTCGAACCGTGCACCTCGTCATCATGCTTCAATCATGTCGTAGTTCTTGTTTCCATGCGTTCAGGACGGCTGGTGACACTTGTTGTGGTCGGTTGAGCTCTATCAAGCCTCTACTGACCTGGGGAGTGCGTACGGCTAGCAGCGTATGCAACAGAGAAGTACGGAGTACGAGCATGCATCACTGCATACTTTAGCTTTACTGATTGCTACTATACTTCGAACCCCGAGAACGGTCTCATCATCAGGAGAAGAATTCTGAGAGATCACAGGGATTGGGGAGAAATCGACGCTTGTACGAATAGATGCATCTTGACCACTTCGCAGAGCCACTTCGTACAGAGCCACTTAGCTCAGCCACTCGGTTGAGCAGCTCTACAGTAACATATACTCCGTTGTAGTACGGAGTACGTAGAGTGTGGCGTGTGGCGTGGCGTTGGCAGTTGGTGCCTTGAACCCGAGGCCAACATCCAAACACCGTGGCCACCAGAGAAGCCAAATGCACCAGATCCCATTCTGACCAATCACTGCCCAGACCTCGCAGGGGCTGCTCAACCATCACCATCGCTGTCTCTTGGTCCCCGGTCTTGGAGTCTCCAGTCTCCAGTGCAGGCCACCTACCAATCTCGAAGCCTCGCAACTGCTCCGTGTCTGCGGCCTGAGCTTCACAATCCTCGTCCCTGATTGTGTGGTCAGCAGCCTACTTCTTCAACCATCCCCCCTTCCACCCCGGCCTTTTCGCTTCCAGCAAGTTCTGTGTGCCTGGAAAACCTCTGGACAAGCTGTCCAAGTCGCGGCTGTGTGCCATAACATCTTCGCACACACCCCCTGGACCTATTCTGTCCCGGTACATCCATTGACCGGCAGTTCCTGTCGCTTCCTCTCCCAGACCTATATCGAACCGCACACCCACCACCAACGCCCATAATGAGGTTGGACGTCAAGGTAAGCAGTTCACCCCGGGGGGGGGGGGGGTAGCTCCCTTTGCGACATCTGTCCTCCTGTGCCCCGCCACGAATCAGCCTACACCGACCAACTATCCTCACCATCGTCTTCGCAGCGCTGACAGCTCATCCTCTCCACACAGCGCCAGCTCTACGCTCGTAGTGAGCGTGTAAAGGGCATCGATTTCCACCCCCACGAACCATGGATCCTCACCACTCTGTACAGCGGTATGACCACCCCCCAATCATCATGATGCCAGTGGGGCTCCAGACGGGGAGAAGAAGGGGGAGTGTGCGTGTGTGACGTGACTGACGATAACGGCGACGTCTGATAAACAGGCCATGTATACATCTGGTCGTATGAGACGCAGCAGATTGTCAAGACGTTCGAGCTCACCGACGTGCCCGTACGAGCCGGCCGCTTCATCGCGCGCAAGAACTGGATTGTCTGCGGCTCTGACGACTTCCAGCTGCGCGTCTACAACTACAACACGGCCGAGAAGATCACCTCGTTCGAGGCTCACCCCGACTACATCCGAGCCATCGCCGTCCATCCGACCCAGCCCTTCGTCCTGACGGCCTCCGACGACATGTCCATCAAGCTGTGGGACTGGGAGCGCGGCTGGAAGTGCGTCCAGGTCTTCGAGGGCCACAGCCACTATGTCATGGGTCTGGCCATCAACCCCAAAGACACCAACACCTTTGCCTCGGCCTGCCTGGACCGTACCGTCAAGATCTGGAACCTGGGCTCCCCCACTGCCAACTTCACCCTCGAGGCCCACGAGACCAAGGGCGTCAACCACGTCGACTACTACCCCCACTCCGACAAGCCCTACATCCTCACCACCTCGGACGACCGCACAGTCAAGGTCTGGGACTACACGACAAAGTCGCTCATCGCCACCCTCGAGGGCCACACCAACAACGTCTCCTTTGCCTGCTACCACCCCGAGCTGCCCGTCATCATCTCCGGATCCGAGGACGGCACGCTGCGCATCTGGCACGCAAACACCTACCGCTTCGAGCAGTCCCTCAACTACAGCCTCGAGCGTGCCTGGTGTGTCTCGTACCAGAAGGGCAAGCAGGGCATCGCCGTCGGTTACGATGACGGTGCCGTCGTCGTCAAGCTCGGTCGCGAGGAGCCTGCCGTCTCCATGGACGCCTCGGGCAAGCTCATCTGGGCAAGGCACAACGAGGTTGTCTCGTCAATAATCAAGGGCGGAGGTATGTATGATGAGACGACTACGAACAAGCAGATCGCTGCTTTCTTTCCACAGGAGGAAGAAGGAGAGATAGAGATACTGACCCAGTCTTCCTTCACCCAGACGCCTCCATCAAGGACAATGAGCCCATCAGCCTTCCTACCAAGGACC
This sequence comes from Geosmithia morbida, assembly GCF_012550715.1. Classification (NCBI taxonomy): domain Eukaryota; kingdom Fungi; phylum Ascomycota; class Sordariomycetes; order Hypocreales; family Bionectriaceae; genus Geosmithia; species Geosmithia morbida. Next base: position 144,084 of record NW_023336193.1, read on the forward strand.
TCGGCACCTGCGAGGTCTACCCCCAGACACTGACCCACTCGCCCAACGGCCGCTTCGTCTCCGTCTGCGGCGACGGCGAGTACATCATCTACACGGCCCTCGCCTGGCGCAACAAGGCCTTTGGTTCGGCCCTCGACTTCGTCTGGGCCTCCAAGGAGAACAGCAACGACTTTGCCATCCGCGAGTCGCCCATGAGCGTCAAGGTTTACAAGAACTTTGTTGAGAAGCCCGGCGGCCTCGACGTCGGCTTCCAGGCCGACGGCCTTACCGGCGGTGTTCTGCTCGGCGTCACGGGCCAGGGTGGCGTGTCCTTCTTCGACTGGGCCACTGGCGGTCTGGTCCGCAGGATAGAGGTTGAGCCCAAGCAGGTATGCATATGCAAGGGATGGACCATCCGGCCATGGGCTTTCGGGATTACTGACGCGACCCTCTCTTCTTTCTAGGTCTACTGGTCCGATAGCGGCGAGCTGGTGGCTATTGCTTGCGAGGACACCTTTTACGTGCTCCGCTTCTCGCGCGAGAACTACGTCGAGGCCGTTCAGGCTGGCCAGGTCGAAGAGGATGGTGTCGAGTCGGCATTCGAGGTCATTACTGACATCAGCGAGAGGTGAGTCGGCAGCAGCAGTCCTAGCAGACAAGACAAACACCTTGCTTCCTCTCATCATCATGCCAGGTACTGACGATGCTGTAGTGTCCGGACGGGAGAATGGGTGGGCGACTGCTTCATCTACACCAACAGCACCAACAGACTCAACTACCTGGTGGGCGACCAGACGTACACGGTGTCTCATTTTGACAAGCCCATGTACATCCTGGGATACATCCAGAGGGACTCGCGCATCTACATTGCCGACAAGGATGTGGGCGTGACGTCGTTCTCCCTGTCGCTGCCGGTGCTGGAGTACCAGACGCTGGTTCTGCGCGAGGACATGGAGACGGCGGCGGAGCTGCTGCCGACGATCCCAGACGACCAGATGAACAAGATTGCACGGTTCCTCGAGGGCCAGGGCCACAAGGAGCTGGCGCTCGAGGTGGTGACGGACCCGGAGCACAAGTTTGAGCTGGCGCTGGCGCTGAGCCAGCTGGATATCGCGCTTGAGCTGGCGCGCGAGGCCGACGTGGAGCACAAATGGAAGACGGTGGGCGACGCTGCGCTGGCCGGGTGGGACGTAGCGCTGGCGGCCGAGTGCTTCACGCACGCCAAGGACCTAGGGTCCCTGCTGCTAGTACACTCGTCGACGGGTGACCGCGACGGTCTAGCGGCTCTAGCCAAGCAGGCCGAGGAGTCGGGCGCGCACAACATTGCCTTTACGTGCAACTGGCTCCTGGGCAACGTGGAACGCTGCGCCGAGCTCCTCTCCAAGACGGGCAGGCAGGCCGAGGCCGTCCTCTTCTCGGAGACGTACAAGCCCAGCCTGACGGCATCGCTGGTCAAGGAGTGGAAGGACAGCCTGGAGAAGAACAAGAAGAGCCGCGTCGCCAAGCTGATCGGTGTCCCCGACGAGGATGAGGACCTCTTCCCCGAGTGGGATACGTGGCTCAAGCTTGAGAGCGAAGGTGGCTCTGCTGCTGCCCCTGCCACTACGGAAATCAAACCCGATGACGAAGATGAGGACGAGGATGAGGCCGAGGTGACGAATGGTCACGATGATGGAGAGGATGATGATGAGTAGTAGACTAGAGCCGAGAGAGGAAAAAAAACGTCTTGTGTGTTTATTATAAAAAAAAAAAAGGTCCCCCCCCTCCCCCTTCTAATACTAGGACGGTGTCTTTTTCTGTTTTGTTTTGTTGTATGAATGTTCTCGTAAAGGCCGATTTAGCCATTCGCTCTCTGCTCTTTGTTCTTCGTCAGAGGCACCCTAAAGACTTGCATATGCAGGTTAGCAACAAACCTAATACTGAGAGTGGCATATACCGGGAAGCAACGGCCTACGTCTTAACGATCAACTCGCTCGTATATTGTCGAGCCGTTTTTCTCGTATCCCCTGACACGATGTGCGATCGTGCTTACTCTGTCACCGTCAAAGCAATACAGACCAGGTTAGACTAGATCCCTTGTTCGGAAGGATCTGTCTTCATTCATCAAAGATCTGATCAGTGTAGGCTTGGTGAATGACCTTATATAATGGCAACCGTGTTGTGTTACAGCTTCCCTCCCCTTCAGGACTTGTGATCGACGAGTTCGGGATGAGACAATGTCCTCTGCCGGAGAGGGGAACTCTTTCCTTTCTTCTTACTGTAGTTGCCGCTGTTGTAGCATATAGAAGAGGGACCTTCCCTCTCCTTCTCCCTCCACCCTCCCCTCGCCAAGTCTTCTTATCGTCCTTCTCCTGAAGAGCAAACATCATCCTTCTGTTCTTGATGATCCACAGTCATCGCTTCTTCTTCTTCTTCTTCTTCTATATATATTGTCTTCTTCTTTGAAAGAGCATCCCGATACCGATATCCAAAACCATGCGCTGGGTTGCACTTCTCCTTGCAGGCCTTGGGCTTGTCCGGGCCCAGTCAGAAGAGGCGGTGATACGTCAAGCTGTGGCCTCCGATGAACCCATCAGCACACGGCAGTGCGGAGCACTTCTTGACCGTACCTGCCCGGAAGGCCAATGCTGCTCGAGTGGAAAGTAAGTCGTTGATCTACATACGAGGTGGTGGGTGGGTTTGGAGGGACCCGTGGAGGGAGAATCTTTGGGGGAGACGAGGTATCATGTCTGACGCAGCGCAGTTGGTGCGGCAAAGGACACCGGTTCTGCAGCGCGCCCACTTGCCAGATCAGCTACGGACCTGCTTGCGATGCCAACACACGTCCACGAGGCGCCGATACCTCTGGCGTGGAGCGAGTCAAGGTTGGCAACGTCCCCTACGGCCAGCCGATATACAACTGCACCATAAATGATGTGGTGGCTCTCACGTTTGATGACGGGCCGTGGGAGTATACCGAGTACATACTCAATCTACTCAAGGTGGGTTCACATACGTCACCGACAGAGACAGAGGCCCTATGAAGGGAAAGAGAGAGAGAGAGAGCTGATGAACCGGTCGAAACTGGACAGCGATATGATGTCAAGGCAACATTCTTCGTCGTCGGAACCAACCTCGACAAAGGCTTCATCAACGACCCCAAGAAGCCCTGGCCCGCTCTGCTACGGCGCATGGTGGACGAGGGCCATCAGATTGGCAGTCACACCTGGTCGCACCAGAACCTGACTGAAATAACCAGGGATCAGCTACGCAATCAGATGCTCTTCAACGAAATCGCCATAGCCGACGTGCTGGGCTTCTTCCCGACGTACATGCGCCCCCCTCACTCGATGAGCAATAACGGTATCAATGCATTTCTGGGCGACTTGGGATACCACATTACGTACTTCAACCTCAACACGAGGGGTTACGAAAATGGCACGCCCGAGAAAGTACAGATGTCCAAGGACTTGTGGGACGAGGGCCTTGAACGGCTCTACCGGCGTGACGGAAGGTCGATCCTCCAGATCGAGCACGATCCTCTGGAGCAGACGGCGTACAGCCTCATGGAGCACATTTTGAAATCGATTGTCGACAATAATCTCACCACTGTCACGGCCGGCGAGTGTTTGGGCGATCCGCAGGAAAATTGGTACCGAAGTCTCTAAATGCGTCTAGGTCGACAGGGTCCTGTCAGCAATTCCTGGCCGAAACTGTATCTGTCACGATCAACTGCTCTGGACTGTCCCCTCTCTCTGATCACCCTCTTTCCTGTGGAAGAATTGATTCTTGGAGTAGTATTATGGAATAAGAGTTTGTCAAGGTAGTATTACTACGGAATGTACTTTTTTTGCGTGTGTATGTGTGGGTGTGTGTGTGTGTGAGCATCATGAGATGCAACCGTCGTAGCCGTGACACCATATTGGAAAGAAATGACAGTGGTATTAATAACAAGAAGAATTTGCATGTATACGTTGCACACGTTATAATCTCATAGACCCAAAATAGAAATAGTGATAAAAATAAGAGGAGGATTCGAAAAAAAAAAGAAGGCATCCAAACTGATGCAGATAATTTCAAGCAGCAACAGCATCCTCCTCCTCCTCCTCATCAGACGACCTGTCCTTCTCGGCCAAGGTCTGGTGACCGTCCAGCCTGGGGTTGCGAAGGGCAAGGGCGAAGGCGATGAGGGGAGCGCAGAGGCAGATACCGGTGATGCAGAGGATCCTCTGGATCTGGCGGTAGGCATTGACGATGGCGATGCGCTCGGGGGTGCCCATGGCGTACTTGACGGCCTCTGTGAGGGGGCTGCTGTAGACGGCGGCGACGAGGGCGGGGTCGGAGATGTGCTGCTCGAGGTAGCTGGGGAGGACCTGGGTCCACATGGCGCCGGAGACGGTGTTTCCGAGGGCGGAGCCGACATTGTAGACGCCGAGGAAGACGCCAGTCATGACGGCGAGGTTCTCGTGGTCGAGCTGGACCTGCAGGGAGGCCTGGGAGGGGTAGGGGAACATGCCACCGGCGACGCCGAGGACGACCTCGGCGGCGATGATGCCGGCCTTTGCGCTGGAGAGGCCGTCGCCGTCGGAGGAGGCGCCGCGGAAGTGGATGAGGAGGCCGAAGGCGACCATGAAGAGGGAGGTGCCGAGGATGACCATGATCTTGAGGCGGCGGAGGAAGTAGACGACGATGCCGAGGAGGGGGCCGACGATGACGCTGACGAAGGAGTACAGGCTGGTGATGCGGGTGGCGGTGGTGACGTCGAAGTCAAAGGAGACCTGGAGGATGGTGTAGAGGTAGTCGCCCTGCATGGCCCAGGAGAAGTTAAGCATGATGGCGATGCCGATGGGGGCCCAGACGCCGCGGTCCTTCATCAGGGCGAAGGGGACGAGGGGGTGGGGCGCGCGGAGCTCCCAGAAGACGAAGACGGGGAGCAAGGCGATGCCGATGACGAGCGGGGCGATGATGCCAGCCGTCCGCCACTTGGTGTGCAGGCCGCCGGCGAGGGTGAGGGGGATTAGGGTGAGGGCGAAGGCGGCGACGAGGAGGACGATGCCGATGACGTCGAGGACCCAGAACAGCTCGGCCAAGAAGTTGCGGGCGCCCAGGATCTGTAGCGAAGAGCGGTACTTGTCGAGGAGGCCCCGGCGGCGGGCGCGCACCGAGACGATGGTCAGGCTGACCATGAGCGGGATGGTGCAGACGGGGAAGATGACGGCCCACATGCCGTAGCCCCAGCGCCATCCGGCGGCGGCGAGGACGTCGGTGGCGATGTTGCCGCTGACCCAGGTGTTGATGATGAAGGGCAGGGCGGGGATGTAGGAGAAGAAGACACGGGCGCGCGTCGACGTGATGTCGGCGATGAGAACCTCGACCAGGAGCACGATGACGGTGTAGCCGACCTGGTAGATGGCCGTGCCGGCCGCGAGGGTGACGACGTCCTTGGCCACAGCCGACACGATGGTGCCGAGCAGGTAGAATAGGGTGGCGCCGATGAGCACCTCGACGCGGCCGAAGACGTCGGCGATCTTGCCGGCCGTGGGCTGGGCCGCCGCGCCGATGACGGCCCTCATGACGGCCACCGTCGACGTGAGCGAGTGCTGGCCCATGCCGGACGTGGCCGTGGGCTGGTACGAGTAGCGGAGCGTGCCGTCCAGACCGTATGCGTACGCCACCAGGAAGACGCCGAAGAAGATGCCTACGCGGTCCGCGCGCGTGATGACGGACGAGATGGCTTCGATGCGCTGCACACCGGGGGACTTGATGTTGCGCACGGCGTCGGCCGCCGTCGCACCGGGTGCCAGGCCACCACGTCCACCGTTGACATTGACATTGTTGATGTTGTTATCGTCTTCTTCTCCAACTGCCCCGGCAGGAGCATCCGCCACACGAGACCCGCCATCAAGTCTCTTTTCGTGGTTGGACATTGTTACTGTGTGTGTGGCTTGGGGGTGGAAGAAAAGTGGTAATAGTGGCTGGTGATGATCTACTATAGTCCACGAGTGGCGCTCATGGGGAACTAAAAAAAAAAAGTATGATGGAGGAAAGAAGGAGAAGAAGGAGACGAAGAAAAAAAAGAAGGAAGGAAGGAAGCGGAGAAGAAGAAGGAAGGAAAGGATGCAAGGGAGGGGGGAGATGGAAATAAGAATAAAATAAAAAGGGAAGGAGCTACGGTAAGGGAATAAAGAAGGGGAAATAAGGAAGGAAGGAGTGTGTCATGGGAGTGTAATCGCTTTTTCTATTTTTTCATTATATATATATCTTATATACTAATAAGCTAACGACACCCTAATGAGCGCTTACGGCTGATTGACCATGTATACATGAATATATAGTAGATATATTAATACATGTAGAGGGAATGGGGCGGGTACGACAAAAGACGGGGTCCCGTGCATGAAAAGGATCTCGCCGCAGATTGATAAAAAGCAAGAGGAGCAAGGAGGAGCAGAATGAATTTTCAATCTTTTCCGCAGAGAAACAAAGTTTGCAAAAGGACTCCTGGTGCAAATTTTATCAGATCCTGGTAGATTCAACCAATGCGGGTGGTCAGGCCGAAAAAAAGAGGCTTGATTCCCCCATGCTCACCGTACATAGATCTGAACATATGCTATATTTCTTTTTGGTCATGTTACATTTTAGCGTTGCGCCTCATCAAAGACACCCAGTACGAGTTTGATGTTGCTTATCTGAAGGGGGGGGGGGAGGATGGGATGGAGGCAAGGAGGGTAGGGTAGAGCACATGTGCAACACAGACAACAACGTTCATCCGTCTCCGAGGAGGGGGGGTCGGAGTGAGCGAAGAGGGCAAGAGGAAGGAGAAGAGGCGGCATGTCTCTTCTCCTTTTCTTTTCTTCTTCTTCCCTCTCTCTGACGACTTTGATCAATGATTTTTTGTCTCTCGGCATGGCCGATCCGGCAGTACAAGCGGCAGTACCAACAACCAACAAGTCTAATCCCGCCCGTAGAAGCGATGCAGAGTCTAAAAAAACCCTTCGATTGGTTCTGGACTTGGGTAGGCGTGTTCGGCTTCATCTACCCAATCAGGGCTCATTATTCGTTGTCTCTTGCCACATGTGTACTCTTTTTCCCTTTTTTTTTTCTCCTTTTTCTTTTTCACCTGTTTTTTTCTCTTCTATGGCATGTGCTGAATGAGTGGTAATATTATTTTAACAGGCTCTCCTTGCAAAAAATGATGCTCTCAGGTTTATCTATAGAGACTATCTGCTTCTGTATCGGCTCTACACGTAATATGGGTTCGGACTGCTCCCAGTGTCAAGTAACAGGTCTTGCTGTACAGTTGTTGCTTCCGAAAGAGGAGACGGTGGTGTGGATGATTGGTTTATTCGGCTTGGCTATAAGTACGGAGTACAGATTATACAGATTAGACGAAAAGAAATAAGAGAGGGCGGAGAGTATTACGCCGTATTACGGTATAGAGTACTCACATATAATATATAATTGACTACGTAATAATGTAGATTAGATTGTTCTATTCTTCTTCCATGGTCATAGTACACAAAGCTGGTCAGAACCGATGCGGAGCCCCTCCTCACACCCTCCAAGCTCGGCCCCCCTTCCTCTATTCGTAGCAGACGAGCGGGGATACCCCCTACAGGCTACAGGCTACAGGCTACAGGCTACAGGCTACAGACTACAGGCTACAGGCTACAGGTGACGCTATGATTTCGCCATGGCCCAACTGGCAACACCTTATTTTATGTATTACCCCGTATTGCGTGGGGAAAATGCCTCACGGTAGAACTATCCATCGGGCCATGGTGGTCCGTGTTGCTGGTGTGGCGTTGCACCAGCAAATGCCGTCGAAATCTCTCTACCTACTCGTACATGTGTACAGATTACAGTATTATACATTCGAGCTACGTTATTGATCTCGGATGATGTTGATCTGTACACGTTTTCAATACTCTCGAGTAAAAAGAATGAGGCGAAGCATAACTGTCACCTTGATAGTCTCGTCTCGGAAGCTGTACATATGGTACTAGTACTTGCTTGTAGGCTGGCAATCTATAAGAAACCGAGCCCATATACGGAGTAGTAATACTACTATTGGTATTGCCCTGCAATACTCGTAGTATTTGACAAGGCGAGAAGCAGAATGTGTGCGGGCTTCCAACAGCTGCCAAGAGCTGTCAGCCTTTGCCAACCATCACAGCTGTCGAGGAACATGTTAAACGAGATAGGTCGCATAGACGGATCCCATCAATACACGATATCGGCTCCTCGTCGACTGACAGCTTACGTACAGAGCACAACGTCTAACTGCCATACACATATACGTGTATGTACATATGAACCACGGTAGCACCTATACTCCACTCACGTTCCCAGTGCCTATATATGCTGTACACGGCAGTGTGGAGATTCCAAGACGAAATTACATACTCGTATTAGTATTGGTAATAGTACATGTGAGGAAATCATCTTGCCAACAGCAGTGATGGAAATGATCAGTACTCGCAGAGTGGCAGGTAAAGAAGCTCCAACCCCATCTACCTATACTAGCCACGTCAGGTCGAGCGTCAGCCACAAGCATGCCGAACAGCTCCAGAACCCCATGATGACGACCGGATAGGATAGCACGTCTCCTCGCTACATGTACTGTCGAGTGCTGTAAGCGGTAATACTACTATAGGTAATCCCCCTGCCACGAGTCGACGTGATGATACTTGCTCAGTATTCCAACAGTAGTAGTAGCAGTCCACGAGCACTCGTCTACCCCCTGATGCTTAGATAACAACGCTGCATGCCGCCGTCTCCTCCACCGCTGACCTTCACTGCTGGTGTTGGCATCAGCCGCACTGACACAGGTACCACACGCGTGGAATCTACGTAGCTCAGCGACAGCAACAACTGAACTGGTCAATCACCCAAACGGATCCGCTCCAATCATCGAGCTCAGAACGCACGACATGCCAACAGCCAACGTGTGTGTTCGCTGTTACACCATCAAGCTCCACACCGGAACCCCATCGCCACGCACCTACGTAAGCGGGGAGCGTGTCGAAAAGCTCAGATGCTGGACAGTGAGATGGGATGTCTTCTCCGAACAGCGAAGCAGCGGAGCACCACCAGGATATGGCCTCTCCCTCTGTGAATATGCGCAGCTGAACAATAATCTCCCGAGAGAATTATTCCGTCCATCAGTACGTGACCACTACCGACAGTATGGCTTATCGATATCTCAACGGCAACACTCCACGACGCTTCGCGGCACAATGAAGCGAGACCCGGTCGAATATCGGATACCTGTCCACCAAGGATGCCCCTCACCCCACCTTGCTGTGTGCGTGACGGCTTTCCCTCTCTACTACTCGCAATGCGTGTCGTCGTCGGCGAGCGACTGCTTCCATCTCCTTCTTTCTCGCCCAAACCCCCGAAACTCCCTCACTAGCCCCGTAAAATCTCGACCGGACATGCCATAGCAATCGTCAGCGTAGTCCTACCGATGCTAGTCGAGGCGTTAGAGCAGGGGGGCAGGTGAACAAAACGTAGCGCACAATTGTATCATCGCCCCTCACCATCTTCCCCCCGCGACTTGGTGGGGCAGCCATCTCGAAGCTGTCGGCCGTTCCTGCCCTGTCTCGCCGTGTCTTTCCCCTATAAGTGAACTGGAACCTCCTCCTCTCTCTCTTCCCCTCATCCCCCTCCTCCATCTTCTTCCCTTCTCCATATTCCCAACCATCACCACACCCATCAATACTTCCCTTCCCCCCACCCACAGACCAGATACCCCAGTCCATAACACAATACATACAAACCGTCATCCACCATGTCTCTCGGTAAGACGGCCACCCTCAACACCGGTGCCAAGATCCCTACTCTGGGATACGGTACCTGGCAGTCCGCCCCTGGTGAGGTCGGTGCCGGCGTCTACGAGGCCCTCAAGGCCGGTTACCGCCACCTCGACCTGGCCAAGGTCTACCAGAACCAGAAGGAGGTTGCCCAGGGCATCAAGCAGGCCATTTCCGAGATTCCTGGCCTCAAGCGTGAAGATATCTTCATCACTTCCAAGCTCTGGAACAACAGCCACCACCCCAGCCGCGTCGCTGCTGCCCTCGACGACACCCTCGCCGAGCTCGAGCTCGACTACCTCGACGTATGTTTTGTCCTTGTGCTCCCAAGCATTCCCCCCTTCGAAAAAAAAAAAGAAGAAGAAAAGAGACACCCTCGAGTTAACAGCATTTCCAGCTTTACCTCATCCACTGGCCCGTCACCTTCGTCCCCAGCGACGACAGCCTCTTCCCCAAGAAGAATGACTCCGAGGTCGAGATTGACGACAGTGTTACTCTGACCGACACGTGGAAGGGTACGATAGACCTCGTGATGTCTTGCGCCATCTCATGACAGCAATCACGCTAACACGTCGTCGTCCTTACAGCTCTTATTGACCTTCCCAAGTCCAAGGTCAAGGCCATTGGTGTCTCCAACTTTGACATTGAGCACGTAAGTCGTCATCCGCTCTCTGCACGATCCCACAGCATCGGCCCCACTCTTCCCGCTCCCTTCTAACACCCGCATAGCTCGAGACCATTATCAACGACACTGGCGTCGTCCCCGCCGTCAACCAGATCGAGCGCCACCCCCGCCTTCCCGGCACCGAGCTCCTGGAGTACGCCGACAAGAAGGGCATCCACATCACCGGATACTCGGCCTTTGGCAACAACACCATTGGCGCTCCTCTCCTCATCGCGTCGGATGAGCTCAAGGCCATTGCCGACCGCCTCTCCAAGGCCCAGGGCCAGGTCACACCCGCTCAAGTCATCCTCGCCTGGTCTCAGATTGGTGGCCGCAGTGTCATCCCCAAGTCGGTCACGCCCTCGCGCATCCGCAGCAACTTCCTGGAGATTGAGATCGACGACGAGGCCATCAAGGCCCTCGACAAGCTTGGCGAGAACCCTCACCGTTTCAACGTCCCCGTTGGCTGTAAGCATATTTCTCCGTCGCCTTCTTTTTCTTTCTCCGACCACTGCTTCATTCCTTCCATGTCCATTTCATGACAGTCGCTGACTTTACGCAGACAAACCCAAGTGGAGCATCAACATCTGGAACACCGAGGCCGAGAAGAGTGCTGCTCACAAGGTCATCCTCCGTAAGTAGGCGCTTCTACGAGACAATGGGTAGATGGGAGCTCAAAATGACACGAACCGTCACCTGATGGGTCGATGATAACAAAGATCAATGAATGATACCATTACCCCTTGTACACGAAATGTATTTGTATCTACTGTAGTAGCAAATTGCGCCTGGCTATGACACATTGACGAGTGGGGGAGGGCTCGTCCCCGCACCTCGCCATTGCGGCAAGTAGGCTGCCCCGTAGAGTGACAGTGGCATGATGGCACGGTGATGACTGGGCCACACTCAATCTTGCGTTGCAAGGAACAGGTGCATGGGCATGCGGCGTGGGATCCGGTTCCTACGCTCTGTTCGTTTGTGTAAGTCCCTTTCGTCTGCCATCATTTCTTGTCTCATCTTCATCACTTGTTCCCTACAACTTGTGTCGTATAGTTTGTGTCGTACTGGCTGATAGTGCTTATATTTGAAGGCATCCAAGTTTTGTTCCATTAGCCGCTGTACATCTTCTACCAAGCCGTGATATCCTCAACCTCTGCCTCGCCAAAGGCGCTCGACTTTGTAATCTTGCCGACGGGGACGGCCTCGGGGGCCTGGGCGCCCTTACCCATGATATCGGGGAGGACGTCCTTTAGGAAGGCGAGGACGTAGCGGTTGACCTGCTCGAACTGGAGGAGGAAGGCGTCGTGGCCCTCGGGGCTGTCGATGCGCTCGAGCCTGGCGCCCTTGACGTGCTCGGCAATCTCCTGCTGCTCGGCAAAGGTGAAGAGCCCGTCGGATTCTATGCCCAGGACGAGGGTGGGCTGTTCGATCATGCCGAGGGCGTCGGCGACGGTGGACGCGCGGTTGCGCGACACGTCGTGGGTGTCCAGCTTGCGGGTCATGGCGATGTAGCAGTTGCTGTCGAAGCGCTTGACGAACTTGGTGCCCTGGTAGCGGAGGTACGACTGGGCGGAGAAGTAGGTCGACGTGGGGAGGGATTCGCCTCCGGTGAGGCTGCCACCGCCGGCGGCGCTGACAGCAGCAGCAGCAGCAGCACCCTTCTTCTGCTGGGGGGGGCCGTGGAATTGAGGGTCGGAGGACTGCTCGGCCAGAGCTGCAGCTGTCGCAGCGGCGGCGGCCGCCGAGGTGGCTGGGAGGCTGGCGGCGCTGCTGGAGCGGGACGTGGAGGACCGCTTGACGTGGTGACCGTCGTTGTGGATGTTGAAGTGGGCCTCGGATGGCGTGGAGGGGGAGGGACGGGGCCGGCCGCTTATGGTCTGGACCTTGGCCGGGTCGGGCGTGTTGCGGCCGAAGCGGGACTCGAAGGAGTTGCGGCTGCGGTACGTCAGGAGGGCGGACATGCGGGCGGCGCCCAGCCCCGTTGTCGGCGGGTCGTCAAAGGTGTAGTACCCGTCGTCGTACTTGGGATCGGCGTATATACTCTGACGCTGGGCCTCGCCCCAGCTGATGCCCCAGGCGCTGTGGCGGCTAGACGTGGCGATGGGCACGATGCTGCGCACGTACTCCTTGCCCAGATAGGCCCATTCCAGGACGAACATGCCGCCTAGGGAGCCGCCGACCACGGCTGCGATTTGTTTGACGCCCAGGTCGTCGAGGAGTAGTTTGTGAAGGCTTTTTTTGGTCAGTATATATATATATCTCTCTCTCCTCTCTCTCTCTCCTCTCTCTCTCCCTATATCTCTTTCCCTCTCGCTCTGTGATGAGGTGAGTGCAGAGATGAGAACATCTTACTTGACATCATCTCGGATGGTGGTGAGGGGAAACTCGGGACCGTAGTTCCCCTTAGAAGGGTCACCGTCCTTGGCCGTGACGGGACTGGCGGTGCCGTAGGGGCTGCCCAGGCTGTTCATGCAGACGATGAAGAAGCGCGTCTCATCAAAGACCTTGCCGGGCCCGCCTAGCAGAGGACCCCACCAGTCGCTCACGTCGGCGCTACCAGTGAGAGCGTGGCAGATGACCATGGCGTTGTCACCCGAGGCCGACAGCTGGCCCCGCGTCGTGTAGGCCACGGGAACATTGTACAGGACCACGCCGGACTCGAGGGTGAAGTCGGGGATGATGGCAATTTGCTGCTCGGGAATGAGAGCAGCGTACGGGTTCTCGGGTTGCGATTGAGTCCTTTCTTGCAGGTATTCAGTCACCGTCTCTCTCTCTCTCTCTCTCTCTCTCCCTCCCCTTCACTCCTTCGTTTTCGACCCTCTTGGCAACACCCGATATCGGGCTGTGACCCGGGGAGGGGCGAACTGACCGTATCTATAGACGCCATTCGCGGCCGTTTCTGAGGCCATGACGGTCAAGTGTCTCTTGTTTTGGTGTGCAATATCGTATGTTGAACTTCGAAGAGTGGCCCGATTTAGCGATGCCGTTGTACCGAGGGGCAAAGACGAAGAAAGATGCAGAAACTTGCCAAAGAGTGGTGGGGTAAAAAATACAGCTAGTATTAGTAGAGTGTTACTGGTAATAGCAGTAGATTGTAGGTTGAGGGAGGGAAAACAACCAAAACTCACAAGCGAATGCAATCTATATACATATATATAGTAGTCGGGTTGAAACAAACCTCTCCAAGATTCATCACAGCCAAAGTTGGAATTAGCATCAATGGCTATTTTTCCTTTCTTAACAAAATCTCGTTTCTGCGGCAAAAGACGCTTATCGTGGCGATTTTCGGACGTGCGTGGTTCATGAGTCAGTCATGTTCGGCCAAAAACAAGAAACAAGCCACAGCTTAGCTGAGCCACATACGGCTCTGTTCAGCCACTTATTAGAGGTCAGAACCACTACGGAAGACATTTTACATGTTATAGTGGTACCTCTAGCCACATCATTATGTAATCACGAACTCCCCAGTAATCGGGCCAAGCCTCATGTTTGCCTGGCATCGTGAAAGCTAGACTGTTTGCTACGCGCGCATCAAACTCTCGACTTTTGCACTCCTACGCGTTTCGTCATTTTTGGAGGACAACGACGTGCACTTGTCGCCTTCTGTTCTCTACGTTTCTATTCCTAATTCTCTCCCTAGCCATTGTTCAGCCTGGATACCCCTTTTCCCCCCTCTCTCGGCCTTTTTCTTTGTTCTCTTTGTCTTTGCTGCGCAGTCGCATCATCTCTGTTTGCTATATCCCTGCAAACTTCATGACCAAGGGTTGCGGACGAGCAATCTCTTCAACCAGTCCTTTTTCTCCGTCCTCTCTGACTCGGCAACACTCACCCGTCCGCAGGGCAATCGACTCTCCCATTGTTTGTTCGACGCCCACTCCTTAGCTCGTCATTCATGGCCTATTCATCTCTCGTCGTCTTTGTCTGCTGACAAGGTCCAGACCACTAGCTTTGACCCACGACGACTTTGTCCAATCAATCGTCCATCAACCACTCCCCAAATGAAATAGAAGGACCTGCGACTACTTTCGCGAGCCATGCCTCCGAAGCGAAAGCGTCCTGAACGGGCCCCGAGCGATGCTGGCCGACCTTCACCGCACCGACCTGGTGATACATCATCCATGGCTCAGTACGATAGAGACGATCCCGCCGGCCGAGGCCGTGGACGAGGCATCCAGCGAGGTGCCCCCAACAACGGCAATCATACGGACTCACCTACGAACCAGGCCGGACGACGCGTCTACGACATGCACAACGGCTCCCCTTCTCCGCAGTCGAGAATCGCGACAGCTGAAAGCCGTCCCGTCCCCCCCCAAGCACCGACGAGACAACCGGCACCGGTACAAGCGTCGACGGCACAAGAACCTCCCACCCTATCCGGCCGTTACTACGAGCATCTCTCCGAGGAGAGGCTCAGCAAGTGGGCCGCCGGCGGACGCGACGAGGTCATTGCTCATGGATGCCAGTCTCGTCAAGATCTCGACATCACGGAGCTCTCTACCATCGTTCAAGAGTTTATCCATGCCGTCGTTGAGAGGCGGATGGATGCCAAGGACGCGGGTGCCTGTGTCAAGGAGATACTGGGTCCCGATGCCGAGGACAAGGCTAAGGGTCCCTTCTTCGCCCCTCATGCCCTCCTAATTGACTCACTGGCCCTCATCCTCGATACCAACACCAACAAGTTCCATCCCTCGCTGCGCACCTTCCTGCTGGAGACTGGCGTGTCGGTGGCACTGATACGGCAGTACCTTGATGCCCCCGTCCTACAGCAGCTTGGCCTGGTCAGGGACCACTTCATCCGCGTCGGCGTGCGTCAGGCCACAAACCTCCTCTACCGACAGGCAAACTACAACCTGCTCCGCGAGGAGACCGAGGGCTACTCGAAACTCATCACCGAACTGTACATGACCAGCGATGCCCTGCACCCCGACGTGCCTCAGGAGATCTTCGAGCGCATCAAGGGCCTCATCGGAACCTTTGACCTCGATGTTGGCAGGGTCCTGGATGTCACGCTCGACGTGTCGGCTGCAGTCCTCGTCAAGCAGTTCAAGTTCTTCGTCAAACTGCTCCGCGTCAGCTCGTGGTGGCCGCGTCCAGCTCCCAAGTCGCCCGAGTGTCCCTTTGTCGGCGGTCTGCCCACCTGGGCTACCCCCGGCTACCCTCAGTGGACAACGACGGAAGAGGACGAGGCTGCCAATATCAGCAACAAGCGTGCCCGCGATGTTGCATTCTGGGATCGCGCCCGCAAGGTGCACCTGACCGCCTTCTTCGAGCTCGGTGGTAGGCAACTCACCGCGTCTGCCATCGAGAATGGCGCCACCAACGGAGCCGACCCTACCGATCCCGGCGCAGAAGCCGAGAGGCAGTGGATGGACATTACAAAATCCCTGCCCCCCAGCGGCAACCATGTGGCTGCCCACCTCCTCGGCTTCAAGCTCCTCTTCTACCATTCCAATCTCCGGGACCCTAGTGATGTCCTGCCCGCCAACCTTCTCTACCTTGCGGCTCTGTTGATCAAGATCGGCTTCATCTCCCTCCCCGATCTCTACCCGCACCTCTCTCCCGATGATGACAAGATGGAAAAGGTTCGCGAGAAGAAGATGGAGGAGATTGAAGAGGCCGAGAGGAAGGCTCGCGGTGGCGGACAGGCAAACGCCCTTCTCATGGCTGGCGTCCTGCCCCAAGGTGACGACGACAACCCCAACGCTGTCAGCGCACCGCGTAAGGAGGCCGTCAAGAAGACCGAAGCAGAGAAGAAGCAGGAGGCTGCCGAGGCGGCGGCTACCGCCAAGGGAGACGAGCCGCACGAGCAAAAAGTTTCGCTCCTCATCCAGCTCCTCACCATTGGCGCCCTTCCCGAATCCTTATTCATCCTCGGCCGCTTCCCCTGGATCCCCGAGGCGTTTCCCGAGGTCCTGGACTGCATCCACCGCATCTTGCACGTGTGTGTGAGCAAGCTGTACGCCGAGTCGCGACCCGTGGCCGTCATCTCCACCGAGTGTCCCATGAAGAACGTGGCCGATTACGACCAGTCCGGCCTGCCCAAGGGCAGCGTCCGACTCACTCGCATGACTACCAAGAAGGTCCTTCGCTGGCCTACTGCCGACAAGCTGGACCACAACGAGACCCAGGACTACCGTTACTACTGGGATGAATGGACCGACAACGTCCCCGTGTGCCAGACCATCGACGACCTCTTCACCCTATGCGATACGTTTCTCAACATCTCGGGCGTCAACATTGGCCGGGACGCCGCTCTGGTCACCAAGATTGCCACCATCGGCGCCAAGAGCCTGTACCAGGACTCGTCGGACAGCAACATGACGCGCTGGAGGGAGCTGCTCAAGCGCCTCCTCCTGCCCGCCCTGAGCCACACAAAGGCCAACACGTCGGCTGTCGATGCCGTCTGGAACATCCTTCGCCGCTACCCGACCACGGTCCGTTTCGCCCTCTACGCCGAGTGGTTCGAGGGCCAGATCTCGCGTCTGCCCGCCATGAAGTCGGCTTTCTCCCGTGCACAAGCCGAGACGCGCGCCACGATGAAGCGTGTCTCGTTGACCAACCTGAGCGAGATGGCTAAGCGCTTGGCCAAGACGTCCTTCTCGTCCCCCGGCATCGTCTTCAGCGTGGCGTTTGAGCAGCTCGAGTCGTATCCCAACCTGATCGAAGCCTTTGTCGAATGTGCCAAGTACTTCACCAATTTGTCGTACGACGTCCTCGTCTGGTCGCTGCTCAACTCGCTCGGAAAGTCGCGAAGCCGCACCCAGGCCGACCACGCGCTCACCACGAGCAAGTGGCTGCAGGCGCTGTCCCGCTTCGTCGGCAAGGTGTATCGTCGCTACTCGGTGCTCACGCCCGTCCCGGTGCTCAACTACGTCAACGAGCAGCTGCTCCGAGGCAACTCGACCGACCTGATCATCCTCAGGGAGTTCATCACATCCATGGGCGGCATCGTGGACTCGGGCGACTTCACTGACCAACAGGTGCTCGCCATGACGGGAGGCGAGTATCTCCGCCGGCAAACCCTCATCCGGGGCCAGGACAAGCGCTTCGAGAACATCCGCAGCTCTCAGCGCCTTATCCGGTCCCTCGCCGACACCGAGCTGGCCGCCCAGATCCTGCTCAACCTCGCCCAGTACCGCCAGGCCGCGCTCTTCAAGGTCGACGATGGCGAGGCCCACATCAAGCTCCTCTCATCCATTGTTGACGACTCACACCGCATCCTTACCCAGTACCTCGACTTCCTCTGGAGCAACCTCGACCACGCCACCTTTGAGAAGATAGTCCCGTCTATCCCCGAACTCATGACCACCTTTGGCCTAGAGGCGGGTCTCGCCTTCCTCATCGGCAGGCCCAGCCTGTCCCACCGCATGCTCCCCTGGAAGACAAAGGAGCCTACCGAATCCAAGGACCAGCCGGAGAAGCTCACGCCGGATGGGGATGTCGCCATGTCCGATGTCCCGCCGACCGAAGGCACACCTGACGTTTCGGCGCGAGAGCCCGAGGTCACCGAAGTTCAGGTGAGTCGTACTAATCTATCCCTATCTCTATCTACACATGCACAATACATCGCCCATCCGCCCCAGAAGTGTGAACGAAGAGCTGACCGTATCGCAGAAGAACGATGACCCGTCGCTCATCCGCGCAGCGCTCAACCCCATCGTCGAGTCAGTCCAGGCAAGCATGCCGCCTGAGATATGGGCCAAAATCAGCCCAGATGTCTACGTCACCTTCTGGGCCCTCCAGCTGGGCGACCTGTTCTGCCCAGACAAGATTTACCGGCAGGAGACCAACCGTCTGAAGTCGGAGGAGGCGGCCGTTGCCCGCGACAGGACAGACATGAGCAGGAAGGGTCAGGAGCGCAAGATGGAGAAGAGGAAAGAGCTCATGCAGCTCCAAATCGATCTGTCCGAGGAGTGCGGCGAGCACATGCTGCGCCAGGCCAAGTGGAAGTTCCACCTGTCGAAACAGTTCCAGAGTGCATTCCCGGAGCCCCGTGCGAGCCCCGAGAGCATTGCCGATACGCTGCTGGAGCACTGCTTCATCCCCCGAGTGCTCATCTCGCCGGCTGATGCCGAGTACACCTTCAAGTTTATCAAGTCGCTGCATGAGTGGAATGCCCCAGGTTTCAAGCTCAAGGCTCTGTATGACAGGCTGTTCAACGCCAATCGTCTGCGTCTCCTGATATTTGCGGCGTCTGTACGAGAGGTGGAGAACCTGGGCCGCTTCTTCAAGCTCATCCTAGAGGATCTGCTGAGGTGGCACAAGAATGAGCCTGTCTCTCTATCGGACAACAGCACCGCCAATCCCAACAACAACAAGAAGACAACTTCTCCTGCCAAGGATCAGCAGCAGCAGCAGCCGCGCCTCGGTGCCTACGACAAGGAAGGCAAGGGCACAGCAGAACAGCCTCGCCTTGGTTTCGCGTTGACGACGGACGAAAATGGCAAGCCCCAGACGTTTGTCGAACACCCAGAGTTCCAGAACTTGCTCTTCAGCTGGCACAAGAACCTGAACATGGCACTCAAGTCTTGCCTAGGGGGTACGGAATGGATGCATATCCGGAACGCCATCACTGTCCTGCGCACCATACTCGACTCGTTTCCCGTCATCGACTTCATGGGCAAGCAGTTCTCGACCCAGCTGCAGGAGATTTCGCGCAAGGAGGCCGCTTCCAAGACGGGCATCGAGAGCGAGGAGGCCCACCGTGTGGATCTCAGCGTGGCTGCCCAGGGTGCTCTGTCTGAGCTGCAGAGGAGGAAGGCCAAGTGGATGATGGTGCAGGCGTTCAGACCCAGCATAGTAAGCTTCTCGATTCTTTGACCCTGTTCTTTCCACTACCTCCGTTGCTGACATGTCTTCGAAGGGCGGTGCGTTCCATAAGGTGGCAGACAGGACGGACCTGCGGCCGACGGCGCCCGAGTTCAAGCCAAAGTAAGTCGCTATGCTCATCTCGCTCGTATACCCTTGTCCATGTACATGGCCCTAACTGCGTAACTAGGCCGGACACTGATAAGCCTGCGGCCGCTGCCGACGAAGAAGATGGGGAAGTCCCGGACGGTGCCAAGGCGAAGCCGGTTGAGACGAAGCCGACGGAGACGACCGCGGGATCTGGGGAGACGACATCGTCGTCCGACGCTCACCCCCACAAGTCGGTCACGTCGTTGCCTACCGGTCCGAGGGAAGGAAGCGCACCGATCAACATACCCACGCGGTCATCGACACCTAAGCAGGGCCCGTCCGCAAGCCAGGGCAAGGCCGAAGCCCGGTCTAGCACGCTTCCCGACCGTCCGCCGCACAACCTCCCTATCCGTCCCGATGTCCCCATCCCGGGCCACTATTCTGAACGGTACCCCCACGGCCAGCAACGGACCACTGACCGCCGTGACGTTCGTGGTCCGCGGGATGCTCGCGAGCGCGAGACCCGTGATCCGCGTGACGGTCGTGAGCAGCAGCCCCACCGCGATCCCCGCGAAGGCTGGCACGGTGACGTGGAGTGGAACGATAGGAATCGTGATCACTCTGACCGCCGGGGAGCTCCCGAGGGAGGCGGCGACCGCGACGCCTCACGCTCCAGCGCTTCTGCTTCCGCTGCTGCTCCCGCTGCTGCTCCCGCTGCTGCTCCCGCTCCCACTGCTGCTCCCGCTCCCGCTGCTGCTCCCGCTGCTGCTGCAGGCAGGGAACGGCCACAGCGCGACAACCGCGCCAACGACCACGGTACTCCCTCATCAGGTGCGAATTCAGGCTCAGCTGGACAGGAGCCCTCGATGAACCCTGAGAGGGCGGCACTCTTCCGGCAAGAAGGGCAGGACCGCCCGCCAAGGTCAGCGGTCAGGGACACGGAATCTCCTAACGTGAGAGGCCGTCGGCCGCCGCCGCACAACGACACGCCCGACAACGTCAACCCGGCCCGACCAGGCCTTGTTGGCGAGGGCGCCGACAACACGCCTAGCCGCGGACCGAGGGAGATGGCCAGGGAGATGGCCCGGGACAGAACACCACGAACCAGCTCCCCTCGACGGTCTGGCGGCCGGTACCCGGAAGGAAGCGATCAGGACCACGCTAGGCCACCTTCTCGTCCTCACCCAGCCGACGGGCGCTCAGGAGGTCGGCAGCCGCGCGAGCGGTCTCCCCACGCTCCCAGAAACTACAGGGAAGGCGACCGCGGCGGTGCACCTCTGCCGGACAAGGGCAGCGCTAGGGATCCTCCCTTTCCTAGAGACGGACCAGACTATGACCACCGCGCTGGGCAACACGAGGACCAGAACTACGGACGCCTCAACCCCATCCAGTTGACGGCGACGACAGGCGAGATCCCGTCTGGTCCTCGCGGTCGAGGACGCGGAGCCCGTGCGCACGGGCCCATGCCTCCCGGCCCACCGGACAACAGCAGCGGACGGTACGCACCGGGCTTCGGAAGCTCTTCGTCGCAGAGGATGCCCTCGCCCCAGCCTACAGAGCGACAGCCTCCGACGGGACCGTCTGGACGCGCAAGCAGTCGGCGAGGCTACGAGCCCGGACCACCCGGGCCATCCACGCCGGCCAGCTCCGCCAACGCTGTGCAGCCGGAACGCGTGCGCAACCTGAACAACACCTCCAGCGAGGCACACGCGGCACCAGCGGCAGGCGTGCACCCAGACCGGCTTGCGCAGCTGGGCGGCGGCGGCGGCGGCGACAACAGCCGCAACGCACCCACGCCGCCGTCCTCGAGCGCACCCGACCGGTCATCTCGCAGCAGCAACGACACCCGTCCGGCCCCCAGCACGCCGTCTGCACCGGAGACGGCGACGGAACGCGGCCGCTCGGGCGGGAGCAAACGTCAACTAGCAGGTATAAACAACATGCTACAGGCGAACCGACCGGCCGAAACGGCTCGCAGTAGTGGTGGCAGCAGCAGCCGTCGCAGCGGACGCTCAACACTAGGCAACTCGGACATCCAAATCCTGACTGGCGGGTCGCCCACGGCAGCAGCAGCACCAACGCTTTCCAGCGAAGATTTCACCCGGGGCAGTCGGGACCGCGAATCGCGTTCGGATCGTCGTTCGTCCCGTCGGTCTAGCCGTGACAGAAGCTCAAACAAGGATCACCACCGGGAACGCGACTACCGCGACCGTCGGGCTTCAGAGTCGGGCTCGGGCGCAGCTGCAGACCGCGAATCGTCAAGAAGACGCGGCGCGCCGCCGCCGCCGCCGCCGCCACCGCTACCGTCCTCAGAGTCAATGGGTCCACCACATTCTGCTCAGGGCGGACAAGGGAGGGAACCCATGCTGGGTAGAACAGGTGGCAAGGATGATCACCACGGTAGTAGTAGGAGGGATGATTACCGTGGTAGGAAGAGGAGGAGCGAGGATGCGAATGGTCACGAGAGGGATAAAAGGCAGAGGCGTTGAAGTGCTTTTGTTATCTATAAAAAAAACCCCGATTTGTTTGATTATTATTTTTTCCCTTTTTCCTTTCTTTTTTTTTCTACCTTTTTTTCTTTCTTCCTATTTTTTTTTTTTTTTTGCGTGTGTGTGTGTGTGTGTTTCTTACGTCCTTTTTTTTTTTGTATCATAATTAAAAATGAACCGTCGTTTCATCTATTATTACCTGTTGAATGCGAGCATAAGTGAGGACAGTCACCTAGCCCTGGTAGAGTCGCTCTAGACGCATATAAAATGTAGATGTATATATATATAGATGTATATATATATATAGATGGATGTATATATAGATGTATATATATAGATAGATAGATGTATATATATAACATCTCATCCTTCTCTATACCCCCATCACTCCACAAAGAACCGTATGAACTGAGCGAGGACAGTCCCCCGTAGTGCTGCCAGAGCCCAAGATGCAGCAGCCACCAACTCAGTCTTATACAGAGTCGTATGATTCACAGGAAGCAAGGATACGGCAAGGCCAAGTAAATATATATATATATACCGCTGCATGCTGCTTTGCTTTGCTTTTCTAAAAGGCGTAAAGGAGGCGAAAGAAGAAGGGGGAGGGGGGGAAACACGTATACACATATTAGAAATCAGATCCAGAAAACAGAAAGAAGCAGAGACGATATATAAAATAAAAAGATCAAGAGAGAAAAAGACAAATGCCGCTCCATATTTCCTACACCCTCCACACCATATCCTGTTCCTCCCAAAAGTATAAGTCGATATGCCCATATGTGCAGGTGTGGGGGGGGTCCAGGTTCAATATTTGCCCGGTTACCATTTCATGCAAACGCCATCCCTGGTATCTTCGTAAATACATTAAGCTTGTCCAAGGGGTCCTACCAAAAGGCTCGCTTTGAACATCAAAAAAATAAAAAGGACTTGTAAAAGTGTATCCGTTCGAGAGAAAAAATAAGAGAGAAGGAAATTCATGGCTCGTCAAGCACACCTTTCTAATTCGCATCCTCCGGATCCGGGTTCGTGGCCCGTAGCACCTTGGGTGGCTGGATTCTCCTGGAATAGTCATGCTCGTCGCGGATAGTGCCAATGCTCTCCTGGCTGCCGTTGCGCATGTACAGGCCCTGCTTGAAGGGATCCATGCGCGGATCGATAGCCAGCACGCTGTTACGGTTCGACGTGGGCGAGCTGCTCATCTCGGGGTGGGCAGAGCCCAGCATCGAGGAGCCGTGGACGCTGGGGTCGTTGTTGTAGCCGGCCTGCTGGTCGCGGCGGCGCTTGAAGAGCCAGAAGAGGACGGCGGCGGCGGCAATCAGGATGACGCCGACGACACCGACAACGATGCCGACGACGCCGCCGGTGCCAAGGCCACCGCCGGATTTGTCCTTGTCCGAGTCGGAGGAATCGCTGCTCTGGTCGCTGTCTGAGGTGGGCATGACGGTGACCGTCTTGACCTCGCCATTGGAGGTGAGGGTCTGGATGGCAGTCGTAGTCGCAGGTTCATCGGAGGTCTGGTACAGAGTTAGTGATGCTACCCAGTCGGGGTCAAGACATACACGCAGGGATCATCATGGCTGAAGACGCGCGCAGGGCGTGATTCCCCTTCAGCCCGGCTTCTTGAGAGGCTCCCAGGCACACACTTGTGTGTCAATGTGAACAAGGCCGGTGTCAGGGTCGAGGGCAAGGGGTATGGTCATCTTGACAAGGTGGGGATGGTGGAGAGGGGTGGCGGAGAGTAGGGTGTAGATATCAGCCGTACAGTTGTGGTGGCTAGGATCGGTGTGGACGAGGCTGGCTCTGCCGTGTCTTCCATTGTCGAGGGCGCTTCTGTCGTTGACTCTTCTGTGCTCGTCTGCAAAGTTTGCTGTTTTAGCCACTGTCACGGGTCTCCTGTCGTGAACGCGAGTGTTGCCGCCGGTAAGGTTGAAAACAGCAAGAACAGAACGCGATGTTGTGTACAAGACCAAAGACAAGCATGCCAGCCCAGTGGCCGCGATGAGAGGTATCATTTTACCAGCCCAGAGGGTGCAGAAACAGGGCGATGAAACTGAAGCCGAGCTGAAGCAAGAAAAGAGTCGCAGAGAGTCAAGGAGAGCAGAAGAGTCAAGTCAAGGAAGAACAGAAGAGTTCGAGTCAAAGCACGATGACCAAGCAGAAGAGCAAGAGATTCGGAGCCAACCAAGCCAAGCGGAGAGGAAAGGGGCAGAGAAGAGAAAGGAGGCAGAGCCAAGAAAGGGACGAGGGAAGGCAGAGAGGTCAGGTCGGGACTTACAGTGGAAGTCTTAGCGGGCTCTCTGGTAGAGGTCTCGGGATCCTCAGAAGTCGTCGACGAGGCTGCTGAAGGGCCCTTGGTTCCCGAGGGTGAGTTGGTGTCCAGCTCAAGGTAGCCAAAGAGGTCGCTTCCACCGCACATTTCGTCGGGGTAGCCGGGACATGCTGTGTCGCAGTCGTCGGTGTCGACCTGGCTGGACTCGGAAGGTATGTAATTGGAGCACCAGCAGCCATTCTTCTGCGTAATGGCGTAGGCGTAGTCGGCGCTGCAAAAGTTAGTGCAGAGGCCGTTGCTCTGGTAGATGCTGACGTCTGGGGCAGGGTCAGTAAGCAGTCGTCAGGCGTCTCGGCTGCCGAGACAGTGGTGGAATAGGGCAGACGGGACAGCACTCACTCCTGTCGGTGCTGGCCGTGTTGAACGAGGCACATATACTGACGTCTACGGCGTAGACGGGAGCGAGGACGACAGAGGCGGCCATGATGACGGCGGCGATGCCGGCACGCCTGACCCATGCTTGCGACGACGAAGCCATGGCGAATGTGTGGCGGTGATGTGAGTCGGGGTAGAGTGTGCAGCGCGAGGAAGGCGTAGCTAGGATTTCGTCGAGATGGAGTCCTGCAGCGGCGTATTCATGCCCAGGAATATCCGACTTAGCACCGTGACCTGGGAAGCAATCTCGATGAGAGCGGACAGCGTAATATGCCGGGGGCGCAGACAGCTTCTCCCCAACGAGACAAGGACAGAGAGAAGCTCTCTAAGCGGTCGCGTCGGCAATCAGCCAGGAGAAGGTCGGTTGATAGAGGGCCGGTGTTGGGTAGTCGATGGCCTTGGCCGTTTGGACGGCTCGTCGTCGTCGTCGTCGTCGTCGTCGCCGTCGGTGGGCGTCAACGTCAGATAATCAGCGTCGGCGAGGGGCGAGCGGTGCAACAGCAGCACAGAAAGAGAGAGTGTGTCAGGGTCGAGAAGGAAAGCCCGGTATGGTGAAAGGATTCTCCAAAAGCCAGAGCAGGAGACCAAAAGACAAGATGCCGTGTCTATGTTCAGGAAACGCGTGACTGACGGAAGGGACGGGATGGAGGGACGGGGAGATGGGGTGGATCTGTGTACAATGTTGTTGTTGTTGTTATTGTTGCTGTTGTTGGTATGCTATCGGCCCAAACAGTGCAGATTCGGTGGGGATATATTATATCGATGGTACCGATGGTGTGAGCTAATGTTGAGAAGGCCTGCTGCCTCTCGTCGTTTCTCACGGTCGGGTGCAACGGCCCCGGAGTGAGAGAAGAGAGGGCGTGCGGGTAAGCGGAAGGTAGCAGCAGTTACTCGTGGTGCCGATGGTATGTCGTCGCTGGAATGAGATATGACTGAATCTGAGTCGAATTATGTTTCTTTCTTCTTCCTTCCACTGTGAGATAAGAGCAGTGGAAGAAAAAAAAAAAAGGGCCAGGCTCTAAAGAGGAATGGATACACCGACAAGGTGAAAAGGCAAGAGCAGATTAGAGAGAAGAAGAAAAAAGAAGAAGAAAAGTGCCCGACGTAGGTCCAAGAGGACCGAGATACAGAATCTCGTAGGGGAAATGGTAGAGATGAACTGCAAGAGAGGAGGGAAAGAAGGGGGAGAGGAAGGGATCTCGGGAGGGAAGAGGAGAAGAGGCTGGAGAGGAGGGATCGGTGGGATCAGGCTAGAGAGGGAAAGAGGCTAGGGCAGCGGTGCAAGTATCATATCGGTACGGGCGAGTACTCAGTCATACTGGTAGTAGTATCGCTAGCAGTATTGATCTGTACTGGTAGAAGTATCTCACCCAGTACAAGCAGTACGGGCAGTACAAAGGAGTACAGATTATACAGTACAAAGAAGAGGGGTGGTATTGTTATATCGAGATACCTGTACAGGGAAGGGGGGAATGATGATGATGAAGGAGGAGGAGGAAGAGGAGGGGGGTGGGAGGGAAGAGAAGAGGGAAGTGGAAAGTACGGGCAGGTATTGCGAGTACGGAGTGGTGGTTGGTACTATGGGCTACCCGTACATGTATGTAGTATAATATTGGCAGGTGCAATGGGTCCAGCTGGATGCGAGTGGGAAGGGAACTGTTGACTGGTCTACGACAAGACTACGAGGGCAGCTACGAGGTCTACGAGACTACGACAGACTAGCAGTGGGACATGCATGCGGGTACCGTACTCGTACTGCTACTGTACGATGTACGGGCCGGATGCTCGTATTCTATTTTGATCAGGAGATGACGGATATCTCATTACTCTGGAAGACGTGATGAGCTGCGCTGCGCTGCGGATCACGTCGACCGCTGCTGCTCGTACTCTACTAATCCGCACCATCATTACCACCACCACCCACCACCGGTAGCACTCGAGTAGCGGTAGAGTGGACTGAACACCATACCACCGAACCTGACACGGGAGAGGGCGGTTGAGAGGGTGAAAGACTGTGCCCGCAACGAGAGAGGAGGAGGAGGAAAGAAGGAGGAAGGGTGGAGAGGAAGAAAGCCAAGAGTGACTGTGTGGACTGCGCAAGAGGGAAGGAACTGCCCGGGGCAACTGGCAGTAGAGCAGGGATAAGGGCAGGGAAGGAGCAGCAGAAGCAAGACCAGCTCGCCCCTCCCCACCTTGATCGAGCTCCACCGTCTCTGGTCTCTTGTTTCTCTTGTTTCTCTCGTTTCTCTCGTTTCTCTGCGGGCTGTGCGAATGGATATTCGTAGTCTGGATCACGTCTACCTCTACCTGTAATCTGTAATCTGTACCTGCTATCCGTACTCCGTACTCTCTCTGTAGGAGGGCTCGTAAATGTATTAATAGTCGGCTTCCTTTTTTTTTTTTTTTTTTGCCTCCCCCTTCTTTTATACCAACTCTCGTATCGGTACCGCCTTCCTTTCTCTCAATTCTCGGTCCTCTGCCTCCCAGTCTTTTTTCGATCAATGTCAATGTCGACGTCAGATGCTGAAGGGTATGATTATCCCTCGAACTGACTGAGGTGACATGCGGCGTAATATGCCATGTAACGGAGGGGGTGCCAAGGACAGGCAGGGCAGAGAGACCAAGCATGTGCCGATCATTCTCTGTACTGTCCGCCTGTCTATCTGCCCGTCTATCCTCTTTTTTTTTTGTGTGTGTCTGTTCTGCCCGTTCTGTCCCTTGACGTCCAAGTGTTTCCGTCCTTGTACGGACCACGGCGGGGACCTCAGGGTAACGGACGGCTCATAGCCTGTGATGACCTACCAAGTCTCCATTTTATAGGCGGTTTAGTGTGCCGTAGCTTCCAGGAGTTTGGGCCTGTCATCGGATCCCTGCCATCAGCTGGGATCAATCGGTGCGGGATCCACTATTCCGTCTACACGTACGGAGCAGGGTACGGGTACGGTACGTATACTGTACGGATTTCCCTCCCCCCCTCCTCCGCCCCCTCCCCTTCCTCCTCCATCACACCCACAGGCCATCATCAATCACATCACACCCTACTCACACGTAGCATCGTTATTCACCACCCCGGTCCGTCTACGTGAGCCAAGCCTCAGCAGAACAGACAAGGAAGATAGCCGAAGAGAAGAGAGGGAGAAAAGGAGAGAGGAAGATAAGCCAACATCCAACCGTTATTACGTGCAGACAGACTGCAACGTTTGAAACCGACAAGGGAAGAGGGCTATCCTGTTCCCCTCCTCCACTTCAACCCCCCCCCCCCCCCCCCCCGCTTACTGCGTGACGCTGTGACGATGACAGCCCGGCATCTTCGGTTGTTTCGAAGAGAGAGAGAGAGAAATATTAAAAGTAGAAATTTGAAAATAGATAATAATAATAATAAATTGAAAATTGAAAAAAAAAAAATTAAAATCAAATCCAACGAGGGTCAGCTCGCACCGACATGTTTTATCATCATCTGTCTTGTTTAGACTCGATACAAGGTAGACAGACACGTAAAGAAATTCAGAGACATACTCAGGCACGCTGTGGGTCAATGCCCCCCCCCCTTCCCCTCCCTTCCCTCACGCCCGGCACCATTCGATCGATACTATCTTTTAGCCTACTCGTACAAGTATGCGACTACTGGCACCCAAGGTACGGAGTTATCACTATAGCGCTACGACGCAGGATTCTATACTAGATCAGAAAGAAAAAGAAAAAAGTACGCATCCGGACAATGGACCAAGTTTGTTAAACTCTGGCCTCTCTCGTTCCGTCTCCATTTCAGGAAATTGCAGGTGGTGAGCTCCAAGACTTTGAGGATACCGACAGAGGAACCGACGGAGGAGAGAGAGAGTCATGACCTGCGTTGGTGTGTTGACATTGCCGCGTATGATGTTTTTACTTTTGTACATGTATGAGCAGCATTACGTATATCCACTCTGCTCTGTACGGAGCACGGTGGACTCTTCTGTACGGAGTGTTAACCCATCAACCACGATGGCGATGCGACTCTTGCGTATCCATACTCGTACCTGTACGGGCAATAGACATCATCCCGTTCCTCTTGGGAGCATGGCTGCGAGTTTACGACTACACCATGTACCTGTACGGCTACGACTTGTACTGCTACGACTTGTACTGCTACGACTTGTACTGCTACGACTGACGAGCACTACCACCAGCAGCACTACGAGTAGAGACCCAAGGTAATAGTCCAGACATTCACGATACCCACATGGCGACAAGCAGGAGCAGATACAGATACAGAAGAGAAAGAGTTGGAGGGAGAGAGAGAGAGAGAGAGAGAGAGAGAGAGAGAGAGAGAGACACGGGAGGAGGGGGAAAAGGGAGGAGGGGGGGTGTGTGGGTGTGATGCTACGAGCACAAGGACGTTCGGGTACCTGCGTGAATACGTACGAGTCCGTGTTGCTGATGGGATTATTGAGCTGTGAGTGAAACTGCATGTCTGTCTCTTTTTTTCATTTACGAGGTTGACATTACGACAAGTTTGTGCCTGGCCTAGTCATTGATGCTTGATGGCATCACGAGTAGATGCATAGTAGATGCATATATACTCGTAACTGTACCACTGTACCACGATGTGGAAGAATTTTCATCAAGGGGTACGTAGTGCGCGAGTATGAATGAATGCGTACTGGTAGAGGACCGTACAGGAGTATACGGATTACGAGCATGGTGTGTTGCGAGTAATACTCGTAGAGGTCAGAGGTGCAAGAGAAGAGAGGAGGCCCGGGTGACGACGACCCTTACATCACCAACTGCACCCATAGGGGGAGAGGGGTCCGGGGTTCTCATCTCCGATCCCGAGAATCTCCTAGCAATATCCCATGCATCGTTCAGAAGAGCGTCTACGCGTACGAGTACGAATCATGGTTGATTTCTCGTAGATTATGCCTTTTACATATATACAATAAAATAAAAAAAGGGAAGAAAAAAAAAGGAATAACGGTAATGCTATGTTAATATACATGATTTAACCTATATATATAAAAAATCTCTGCTCAAGATCCAGTCTACTACTACTGCCTACTGCACCACCGCGACAATCCACCGCACCACACGTCGAAGCCAAGTCGACTCCTGAGGGAGAGAGGAGAAGAAAGGCACCGCTAGGCCGTCTAACCAGAGTCCTGGCATTGCAGTAGCATTACGAGTAGGGGGTCATGGTTAAATAAATGATGAGGATACGGGTACTAGTAGAAGACCGTAATACTACTAGTGCTGCTGGGACTCCCAGCAACTCGTCGTCCAGCTAGCCGTTTCCGTCGTTCCTGACGCGTTCGTGGGGTGGATGGATAGTCTAAAAGACTAGTAATCAACTTTTTCTTTTTTTTTTTCTTTCCTTTTCTTTAATTTCATCTTCTTACAAGTCCCATCCTCCCTCCTTGTTTCCATCGCAATTTGCCTCTCTGGGTCTGATCATCTTGATTACTCTACATATCTTTCTTCCCTCGGAGTACTATTACTCCGTACTCCGTATTCTAGATGGACAGATCACGTGCGTGCGTGCGTGCGTGTATTACTAAGAAGAAGAAGAAGAAGAAGAAGGGGATAGAGGGACAGCATGTTAATCGTATTTTTTCTTCCAACCCAACCTCATATCACTCTTCTCAGCTCGCATCGGGATAGGTTTGACGGGACTCAGTATCGCAAATCTACAGAGTGCAAGGCTACAGAGTGCGAGCGAGCACTCACGAGTTTGGCATCGTAGAGAGTCTGGAGATGCACGTGCCGGTATCCTTCTGATTGATATCGAATCAGAAGAGAGAGGGTCATGGGGGTAGTGAATAGTATCCAGGTCAAAGCTCAGAAAACACTGGTTGGGAAGAAGAGCAGAAGAAGAAAACTAGAAGAAGAAAAGATGGAGGAAAGAGTTGGATGATGCACGTGTGGTGTCATGATGGGCCAATTCGGTCAAGGTACAGAGAGATTGAGACGTGATATTCACAAGGAGGCCTCTCCCTCCCTCTCTCTACCTCTCTCTGTACAGATTACTCTGTACGAATATCATTATATTATACGGGTGAAGACGGCCCAGGATGACGACGCTCCTCCCATCTTGTTTTTTTCGGGAACCCACTTATATATATATATGCACCTATTCACTCTATACCCTGTCAATTGCGGGAGAGACGGCAACGAGGTATTCGTCCTCGTCGCTTGAAGATGTATCCTTGCCAAGATGGGCCTATTCCATTGGTCCCTCGTCATGATCAAGAGTATCTATCCTATGATGTCCATTGCTTCTCTCTTATTTTTTATCCAGGATACATATATAGGGTAGTTGACTCGAGAGGAGGATATCATGGTTTATGTAATCTGTACGGATTACCTTGCATCGGTATTTTTAACACCGTTGTTATTCATTACCTACTTACAGTAGCAAACAGCGGTCCTAGGCTCTAACACTCACTGTAGTCTACAGCTGCATACCTGCAATACGTGTTGCGCCCACGAATCGTGACGCAATCCCTCTCCACTGCGTGCACGCGGCCTTCCTCCTCCTCGGCCTCCTTCCTCGACCTCCTCCTTCTCGACCCTCTCACAGTCTCAGCTCCTCCGCCTGCCCAGCATCTCCGGTCTCCTGCACAGGTCCAGCCGACGAACTGTACCAGGTGCCCAGCAGGTTGATTGATTGAGCCGACGATCCGTGTCAGGCACCACCCTCTCCTAGCCAACCCCTTCACTAGTACAGACGGAGAGTATTACGTCCAACTATTCAATTTTTTTTAATTCCCCTCCTCCCGTCTCTCTCTCTCTCCCTCCCTCTCTCACTTTGAACCATCTCTGTACCATCTGTACCATACCAGTATCAATATATCGGGAGATGATTACCACATCTCCCCCAGATCCAAATCCCTGATTGCGTGTGGAGACGAGAAAGAGAATCGTCTTCTTTGAGAGAACGAGCGAGACCCACATACAGCAACGTCGAGAACAGAGAAGGAGACGAGACCTTCAAGACAAGGGGACTCGATCGAGAAGAGGTGCCGTTCAGAGGAGAAGAGAATCCATCGAGATCTGACTACCATACTCTCGTGCCGTTGCCGCCGCCGACATGCTCTCGTGGAGGAACCCGATACCGAGACTCAGGATGCTGCGCAGGCCCCCCCCGACGTCCGTCGCGGCGGGCGCGTCCGTCATCCTCTTCTTCTGCATCGTCTCCTACACATCGCCGTACTACACCGAGTCGCATCCGGACGAGCCGTGGTCGCGGCCGAGCTACCACGGCCACTCGAGCGCCTTCAGCTTCGACGCCGGCTGGGCGTACGAGGCCTGGCCCCCGGACCGGCCCTACCTCGACCCGCAGCACCGGGAGTCGTGGATGGCCCGGATCCCGGACTCGACGCCGCTGACGGACGTGAACATCCCGGGCACGCACGACACCATGACGTATGCCTTCGAGGACGCCGACGAGGTGCTGCAGTGCCAGACGTCCAACGTCTCCACCCAGCTGGCCGCCGGCGTGCGCTACCTCGACATCCGCGCCCGCCTCCAGGACGACAGCCTGCGCATCTACCACGCCGACGGCCCCACCGGCTTCGACCTGACCGACGTGCTCATGCCCGTCTTCGACTTCCTGGACCGGAACCCGTCCGAGGTCGTCGTCATGCGCCTGAAGGAGGAGGGCCCCCCCGTCGGCGACGGCAGCACCATGTCCTTTGAGCAGACCTTCAACCACTACCGCCTCACCTACCCCGTCACCGCCGACGGCGCCGACCGCCACCTGGCCCTGCACGACGGCTCCGGGCCGGTGCCGACCCTGGGCGAGCTGCGGTCCAAGATCTTCCTCATCCAGAACTTCGCCTCCGACCCGGCCCTGCCCGGCTACGGCCTCCTCTGGGAGGGGGACCAGATGGTCCTCGAGGACGTCTGGGTCGTCGAGCACCCGGAGCAGCTCATGACGCTCAAGTGGCCCGCGATCCGCGACGCCCTCGAGGTCGCCGCCGCCGCCCCCGACGACGACTCCCGCCTCTACCTCACCCACGTGTCCGCCTCGGTCGGCGTCCTCCCCATCGAGGCTGCCGCCGGCCCCATCCTCGTCCCCGACCCCGCGGACCGCGTAGAAGGGGGAGAGCCGGAGGACCGTGTAGACAGGCGAGAGCCAGAGGACGGCGTCGTTCCCGTCGTCGGCATGAACGACATGACCGGTCGCTGGCTGCAGAATTACATGCGCAGGCGCTACGTATCCTCCTTTCATCCCCCGCCCCGTGTCGGTGTCGTCATCTTCGATTTCCCCGGTCGCCGACTCGTCGATGCTGTTCTTGACATGAATGCTCCCTTGGCTGTGCAGTAATCACATTCTTTGGTTCTCTCTCTCTCTCTCTTTTTCTTCTTCTTTTTTTTTCTTCCTTTCCCTCTTTTCTTTCTTTATCCTTGTTCTCAGTCTAGGTTAGGAATCTTTCCTTCTTTTTTATTCTTAAAATTTTCCTATACATTGTACAGATACCCCGGATGCTGTATATATACTCTCAGGTCTCGCTACCACTGCCTTCTTGATAGACTCTTGGAAATCTTCATGTCTTTCCATCCGAAGGTCCTGCCCGGATGGAGGGAGCTCTTCTCGCTACGCTGGCACTTGCACGTGACTGGCATCTTCTTCCCTTGCTCCGTTCGCACTCCTAACGCGATAGATAACATGTATGCTCTGCCATCACTGAAGGAGGGTCTACATGCTGGAAACAGAGGCCCACGGGGGTCAGCGGCGTATAGTAGTCGTCGTGATGACAATATACGCTCTGCTCTCTGACTATCCCTCCGCGGAAGTGCGAGCGGAGAGAAGGATTATGGTAGTATTATATAACACATTGACATAGTGGTATAGCTTATCTAAGTAAAGATTAGGTAATGCAGCCTCGACTATATATATAAAAAAAAGGTCGAGTCTTGACATAAAACAGACGCCTAAGAATCTGACACCCTATAACATGTTATATAACCTACTTTTTAAGTGACTTTCTATTATAATCTGTAGTGTTGATAATATCTGTGCTAGCATTGAACCTACCATTTACATCTCCTCTCACTTTTATATATATATGTATCTATGTAGAACCAGTTGACTGTTGCGGTTGAGGCACGTATATATATATATATCGTCTCATACTACCCCGAAATACGCAGCTTTACATCTCCTCCGCACTCATACAATCACATCCTTTTTTTTTAAAAAAAAAATCACCATCATTCCGCATCCTTCGCACTCGCAATACCCAATATTTATTATCGCGTGAAATACATAACATACATGTCCATATCCATATCCATATCCATCAAATCCCATCAGAGGAGTAAAAGAAAACATGAAAACATATTAAAAAAAAGATACAAGGATGATAATAACCCCCCCCCCCCCAAAAAAAAAACATATACCGTCCTTTTTCTTTTTTCGCCTCGTCCCTCCAATTCCATCCTATCCCAACTCCATTTCGCTCCCTAAATCAGATCGAGTAAGACAGGTACAAAGATATTCTCAAAAGAATACCCTCAAAAAAAAAAGTAACATCTTGAAAAGAAAGGCCTCAAAAGAAGAACATTTTCCAAGAAAAGTCTTCCAAGAGAGAGAGAGAGAGAGAGAGAAAAGGAATAAAAACATGATCAAAGGGGTAAAGAGAGATAAGAAGAGAAGAAAAAAAAAGAAGAAGAAAAAGGTAAAGAAGATCAGAAAAATCAAAAAATCATAGGACTGCTGCCCCTCGGGCTACCCCCCTGGCTCGAAGCCGAAGCCGAACTCTCGATACTCGCCACCATCCTGAGGACCCTCGTCGGCCTCTGCTCCGGTTTCCTGACCGTCATCGTCTGCGCCGTCTCCATGACAGCGCTGGATTCCGACATGGTAGACATGGATATCCTCCTCTCCCCGGTGAGTGGGTCGACGTCCAGGAACAGGCTGTCTGCCAACCTCTTGTGTGCCGGCGTCAGCGGCGTCAGCGGCGTCTTCGGTGTCTGTGGTGTCTGCGGTGTCGGCTGTTGTTGTCGTGGCAGCTGTCGTGGCTGTGGCGATTGTCGTGATTGTCGTGATTGTACATCACCCAGGTCAGCCTCCTCCCCTTCCCCCTCTTCCTCTTCTTCATTGGAAACGAAAACTTTTGGCGTCCTTGGTTGTCGACTCGTGGCTATCTCCATGACCGTTGCCGCTTCTTCTTCTTCTTCTTCTTCTTCTTCTCCTTCCTCTCCTCGCTCCTGCCGCCACCGCTGCTGCTGCTGCTGCTGCTGCTGCTGCTGCTGCATCTGCATCTGCTTTTGAATCTCATCAGATCTTGTCCTTTTCCTTCTCAGAGACAGAGCCTTCTCTCCTAGGAAACTGTCATCGTCGTCGTCGTCGTCGTCTGAATAGACCTCATCGGCGTTGACGACGCGCAGCCTCTCCTTGGGAACGGTAAACATGACCTGCACCATCCTCTGCTCGACGGCACGCTCAATGTCCCATTCCCCCTGCTCGTTACCATCATCGTTCCCCTTCACCCTGCCGCTCCCCGCCGTCCCGGGACGTCTGTAGCTGGTCGGAGCCGTCCCACCCTCCCAGTCGTACCGGCCCTGCTTGCGCCGCAGCAGCTCGCTGTTGAGCCTGCCCGCCAGCGACGGCGGCTCCACGTCCTCGCTCGCCCCGTACTGCTGGTTCTCCCAGAAGTACGGCGATGTGCCGTCGTCCGCCGCGTCTTGTATCGGATCGTGCGTCCCGGACGTCGAGAAGACGCGTCGCAGGGATCCTAGCCACCCTCTCCTCGGCTTCGACTTGGACGGCGAGCCCGGCGGTTGCGGGTCCTCGGCGTCTTCCTGCTGCGCATACTGGTAGCTGGTTCCGGTGGCGTTGGCGCTGGCGTTGGCGTTGTGGTTGTGGTTGCTGTCGCCGTCGTCATCGTCGTTATTCCTGACGCTGGCGCTGCGCATGAGCAGACCGGGCGCTTCCTGCTGGAGGGCGCCGAAGCTGCTCTTGGCAGTGTTGTAGCTGCTCGCTCCGGAGCTGCCGGGCTTGTCCGACGACGCGAGCAGCGTGGATCCTCCCAGGATCGTCGACCCTCCGCTCAGGATCGTCGACAGGTTGGCCCTGCGACTCGTGGGCGTGTGACGCACGTCGCCCACGCGGATGAAGGACGACCCTTCCGACAGGCCGGACCCTGTCCTGGAGTCGTCGTCGCGGAGAGCCGGTCCGGCACTGTCCCGTCTCGTGGGCGAGACGCGCCCGGCGCGCCCGGCGCCCATCCTCGCCATCAGCGCGTCCGCGTCGACGTCCGTCACCCAGTCCTGCACGTCGGCGTCGTACCTCCTCGCCTCGGCCGTGAGACTGGCCGTCGGCGTGATGAAGGGGTCCGAGGCCGCCTCCGACGCCGGCGTGCGTGGCGAGCTCTGGGCGTCGTCGTGCCGGTCCTCTTCGTCATCCTCCATGATGGGGTGGATGTACCCCGGCGTCGAGTTGAAGCTGGACGAGTGGCTGTGGCTGTGGCTGTGGCTGTGGCTGTGGTTGTGGCTGTGGCTATGGGGGGGTACCGGCGGCGGCGGCATCGGCGGCGGCGGCGTGGGGACGTATCCCGCCGTGGCGCCCCTGGCGACGGGTTTCCTCGCCGTGCCGTCGCCGTTGCTGCTGGTGTTGGCGTCGCTGCCTCCCCCGCGGATGCTCTCGTATCCCAGGGACCGGCGCGTACCCCGGTGCGGATCCTCGCTAGAGCTCGCGGCCCACATGCCCCGACCCCAGGCGGAGAAGAAGTCGTCCCCCTCGGCCATCTCGCCGTCGTCGTTGATGAAGTGCTTGGCGTCCTGAGCGAGTATGGCCACGGCGGCGTCGCGCGACTGGCGCTTCTTGCGCTGCCGGCGGCGCCAGAAGAAGAAGATGAGCAGGCCGGCCAGGGCGAGGAGACCGATGCCCAGGCCCAGGCCGAGCCCGAGACCCAGCCGCCGCGGGGTCGAGCCGGCACTGGCCGTCCCGGGTGCAGACGGGTCGCTGTCCTTGTCGGCGGTGGAGCCGGGGTTCCTGTACGACGTTGCCCACGACATGTCCGTCAGGTTGAGGAACCTGGGCGAGCCTACGACGGCGTCGCGCCTCACCTTGGCCGGCCGGGCGGACGAGCCGCTGTACATCTCCCTCCCGCCGTACACCATCATGACGTTGCCGGGGAGCATGGCGGCGCCGTGCCCGTAGATGGCGGCCGAGTCGTCGGGCTGCTTCTCGGGGATCCTCCACCGCCACCCGTCGTACGTCTCGGTCATGTACAGAACGGCCAGCTGGGGCTCGGCGGGGGTGTTCAGGTCGCCTACCCAGCCGCCGAGGACGATGACGGAGCGGCCGTCCTCTGTCAGCACGGCCGTGTGTCCCGACCGGCTGTCCACGGCGGCGCCGGTGCGCTTCCTCCTCCTCCTCGCGTCGCTGCCTGCCTTGGCGGCCATGAGCTCGGTGACGCCGACGTCGTCGTCGGTCGGGTCCGGACCCTGCACGTCGACAAACGACCATGACTCCTCGGGAAGATTCCACACGGCCGCCGTGTTCATATCTATGAATGCCTTCTCCGTGTGCCCGCCCAGGAGGACGTAGCTGGCCTGCTGGGTGACGGTGCCGGACTGGTTCGTCTGGGCGGGTGTCAGGGCCGTCATGCTGAATCCGGCCATGGGCGTCCGCGGGCCGGATGTCGACGCGACGCCCAGCGAATAGGTGCCGTCCGCGTCGGTCTCGCTCCCCTCCTCCGTCTCGTCGTCGGAGCGGGGCCGGAGCGCGATCATGGACTGCGTGTAGTTGGCGTTGGACTGCCAGGCCTCGACGTCGCCGTGGGTCCGGACGGGACACATGCCGCCGTAGGTGTACACGGACGGCCGGTCCATTGCGGGTCCGAGGGTGGACGAGAAGGCGACGGTGCCGCCGAGGAAGTAGGGACCGCGCG
The DNA here is from genome assembly GCF_012550715.1 of Geosmithia morbida. Taxonomy (NCBI): domain Eukaryota; kingdom Fungi; phylum Ascomycota; class Sordariomycetes; order Hypocreales; family Bionectriaceae; genus Geosmithia; species Geosmithia morbida. Next base: position 181,487 of record NW_023336193.1, read on the forward strand.
ACGGCGAGTCCTTGCCGGCGACGTCGATGCCCGCGCCCTTCCACCCACGCTCGTGCGTGTACGTCCAGACCTCCCCGCCGTCCTCGGCGCAGCTCCCGGCAAAGACGAGGACGGTCCCGTCGGCGGCGCGGGTGGCAGCGTACGTGCGCGTCGAGGCGGAGCCGTCCCCGTCCAGGAAGGGCAAGCTGTCGGTCACGTTCTTGACGGAGTCGGAGCCGACGTCGCCGCCGTAGTCGAGGGAGAGCAGACGCGACCCGTCGAGGATGTAGGCCGTCTCGTCGCCGCTGGTGGAGCCGTCGAGCGCGCCGTCGCATCGGAGCAGGATCTGCGTAGGGTTGTAGGGCATGGAGGCTGTCGCCGATGCGGTAGAGAGGAGGAGGCCGAAGGTGAGGAGGCCGACGGGTACCTGCATGAGCGGGCACCCGCTCGGGCGAGGAGTTGACATTCTGTGCGACTACCTTTTCTTCTTCTTTCTCCTCTCTCTCTCTCTCTTGCAAGGGGGTTAAGGGGTGTTTCTTCTCTCCTTTCTTTCTTTCTTTGTTGTTGAGCAGTAATCACCAGGACATTGTCTTTTTCCCCCCCCCCGAACAACCACACTTCTTTCTCCTTCTCTCCGTCTCTTCCACCCCGGTATGTTCTTCAGATCAAGAGAGGGAATGAACAGACAGGCAGAAACAGATCGGACGGATGATCCTGTGCTGAAGAAAGAAAAGAGCGAGAGAGAGTGTGTGTGTATGTGAGTGTGAGTGTAGAGGAGAAGTGAAGGGAGGGAAGAGATGGTAGAGCGAGAAAGAGAGAGAACGGCCAAGACAGACGGTGAATACAAGATGTGGAACCCCTCAATCAACCTGTTCTGGTTAACTATTCTCTGTCTCTCTCTGTCTCTCTCTCTCTCTCTCTCTCTCTAACAAGATAAGAAAGAGAGGACCAGAACCGGACAGATAAAAGGCCAAGATGGTGAAATGAGACGCCTAAGAGGCTAAGACGGTGATGTGCGCAGCTACGGCTGGACCTGCGGACATGGGGGTTGTATAGGATGGATGTATCGATATGTACAAGCAAGTATGCAGCGGGATAAAAGTCCAGGGTTATGCGGAGAGGGAGAGGTGGGGGGGCATTATGGGATCGTGAGACTATGGGACTAGGGGACTATGGGAACTGCTGATGATGCGTCGAGGCCACTTGTTTACTCTGAAGAGGGCGCCTACTGCGGTGGTTGTCACGGTGATGGTCGCGCCGGGAGGAAGGAGGTGGGGTGTTGTTGTGTGTGTGGGACTCGACAGCTTCCATTGTTATTTGGCGGGGTTGCATGTGCTCTCTTATTTGCCGTCTTCTATTGATATGATGCCGTGATGAATGGTTCTTAGCATCTGATAATCCTAATCATACTCATAGTGTGAGGGTTTCCCCTCCCCTTCTCTTCATTTCTAATTTTGTATTACATCCTCATCATTCTTCTGCTATCCTCATCTTCCCGTCTCTTGTTCCTCTTCTCCTTCCCATCCTTTCAATGCACCTGTAGGGAGAGTCTGGCCTTCATGCTTAGCTACTGTACCTGATGACACTATGACAGTACTATCGATCACCTGCTGCATTATCGCTACAGATTACTCCGTGTACGAGTATAGGGGCCTGCATAGGGGCCTGTATAGGGGCCTGCATAGGGGCCTGTATAGGAGGGGGGGCCTTTAGGCTCGTAGCTGTCGTCGACAACAGGGACCGCAGCTGATTCATCAAAGCCCACATGTCTAATCTGTAGATCGACAGACATTTGAGAGGCCAAGACAGCACAGACGAGACCTTGACTATCATCTATTCTTTTTATGATTGTTTCACGAGGGTCTTATCATACGTGCTCACGCTATTCCTGTCCTCCCCCTCCTCTCCCGTCTTCTGTCTAGGTCCTGACCAATCCAGACACCACCATGGCACTGCCACATCCCAGCAGCGCACACACCAGGAGCCTGCCCCCGTAATCCCCTGCTGCTATTTTCGCCCCTCGTCTGCGTGCCATCCATCCAGCCGTCCAAGTCCGGTACGACGTGAAGATGAACGACGCGTCGCCCGTATCCATTACTACTACTGCTACTACTACTGCTACTACTACTGCTACTACAGATTACTAATCATCATCATCATCATCATCATCACAATACCATAGTGTATCGATACGAATGAGTCGGCAGTGACGGAGAATGCAAGAATGCAATATTGAGCGCATCGCTCACTCCATTTTTACCTGACAGGATTGCTCCTATCCATCGTTCACCTCCAGGACCTCCAACCGTCAATCGTACCGAGCAAGAAGAGAGCTGCTCAACGTAGACATAGAACTGCATTAAAAAGAATATATTATTGTCAAGTTATATGAGGGAATATGATGTAAGAAAAACCGAGAGGAAAAAAAACATGGAAAAAATTCAAAACCGTTCGACTGCCACATCCAGCAAGTGTCTCTGCTCTCAATTGGCTATTCAGATCCCATCGACCTCGTCACGCCTCGCCGCGCCTTGTCCTCCTCCCTTGCAACGTTGCATGCGTGTAAGCCATGCAAGTAATCCAACCCTCTCTGCGTCATCCATTTCCCATTAAAATAAATCATTCTTCTTTTTTTTTCTTCTAGTTCCTTCATCTCTTCCTCTTCTCCTCCTCTACTTCGTTCTTGTCCTCGCTTCTTTCCATCCCGCAATGTTTTTCTTGAAACGAGAGAAATAGAGAAAAAAAAAAAAACCTATAAAAAAAAACTAGGGGTATCAAATGACATACAACCGCAACAGCACACGTAATCGTCCCAACACACACGACCGGCATAATCCTCAACACACAGTCATCAGTAGTATGTCTTCTCCTCCCAGATAGGAGGACGAGCTCCCTCGGCATCCCAGTGGAGCTTGTTCTTCTCGTCCATGGTGCAGCCCTCGTCCGTGATGGGAATCACCTTGCTGCTCAGGGCAACCTCCTGCTTGGACACGCCAGCCGGGTCCGACGGGATCCACAGCGTGGGAACGTCGGCGGTGACTGACGGCGGGTAGTACGCGTTGACCTCGGTCTCGGGACTGTACCTCACCATGTCGCTGTTGTCGGCAGGCATCATGCCACGCAGAGACTGGTAGTCGGCGTACTTCCAGGGGGCAAGGAACCTGGTGATGAAGTTGCCCTTCTTGGCCGTCTTGGTAGTGCCGCCGGTGTCGCCGCTGGCCGCCGCCTCCTTGGAGTATCCGTTCGAGTCGCCGTTGACCTCGTCGCCGTTCTGACGCGCCGCCTCGTCGACCTGGAGCGTCACCGGCAGACCGCGCAGGTGGTCACCGAGCGACCTCATGAGCGTCAGGTGGAACAGGATGGTGAAGACGAGGAAGATGCCCATGAGCACAGCCGGGCCGGGAGCCTTGGAGATGGCGAACATGCCAACCATGCACACCTCCGACAGATAGATGCCCGAGAACAGCTGCTTGAGGGCGCGGGGGTAGAAGAGACCGCGCGTGTCGACCTGTGTGTCGCTGACGAACAGGATGTTGTAGCGGTAGGCCGTGTAGAACAGGCCGAGGGCGAGGGTGGACCAGAAGAGCATCAGAGGGGCGATGACGGCGTACGTGATGCCTGGCGCTGCCCGTTAGCTTACCACACCTTGCAGGGGATGAGGAAAAGGGGGGGGAGGGAGGGAGGGAGGGGCGGCGAAGCTCACTGATGACGGCAATGGTCGTGTACACCGGAAGGACGTTGCCCCACATGATGGCGCTGAGCGTCGTCCACTTGTTGTACATGCCACGGGGCGTGCTGGTCAGGTACTTGTACATGAGCTCAAAGATGACGCAGCCGACAACCTGGGTCAGGACGCCGGTGGCAATGGTAAAACCCTGGACGATAAAGTACGAGATGTAGAAGTTGGACGACGTGGGCAGGGCCGTGGCCAGGATATTGAAGACGGCCGAGGGGTTGTTGACGATCTGGACAATGGCCGTCGAGGCCGTGTCGGTGATCGTGCGCACCAGGAAGACCTGGATCAGCTGGAAGAAGAAGTAGGCGTTCTGGCAGAAGAGCTCGACACGGGCCAGCGACACCTCGCCCGACAGGCTGGCGAACATGCGCATGAAGACCGGCACCAGGCTCATGAGGATGGATAGCGCAACCGAGGGTAGAAGACCGGAGACGACGCCGAGGATGACGGAGGGGATGTCGTCGATCCAGGTGAGGCCCGGCAGCTTCTTGAGCGTGTTGACCTGGGCGATGATACCGACGATACCGACCGGGATGGCCCAGAAGATGATGAGGACGGCGATCAGGAAGTAGACGGCGTAGCGGCGGACGATGAGCTGCCACCAGGGGATGGACAGGTTCTTCCAGATGACCTCGTCGGGCCTGACACCGATGTACTTGGGAGCCATGTGCAGGGGCTGGTGGTGGGTGATGGTCTGGTAGGCAGCCTGGGCGTCGGCTTGGGTGTAGAACTCGACAAAGATGGACGTGTGCTTCTTGTAGTTGCCAGCCATGAAGTCGGACTGGGCCTGCTCCGTCTCGGGGACCAGCTTCTGCAGCTGCTGACGGCACCAGTCAATCGTCTGGACCTTGGGGCCGATGAGGCCGAGGAAGCCGGTGCGGTGGGTGGGCCACTTCTTGGCGGGGATCCAGCGCGAAGCCAGCGAACCGTGCTCGGCGTCCTCGTGGGACGAGGCCGGCTGGGCACCCGACTTCTTCGAGGCCTTGGTGCGCTCCTTGTTGACCGTCTTGAGCAGCTTGATCTCGCCGTTCTCGAGCTTCATGGCAACCTTGTCGCGCTCCTCAACCAACTTGTCAAGGTCCTTCGTGATACCGGGGATCCAGACATTCTGCACCAGGTTGTCGCCAAAGACGCGGCGGACGTGGCGCTCGTCAAGGTAGTCGTCGGGGACGTTGGTGAAGAGCACGGTGCGCGACGAGATGCGCTTGGCGTACTGGGGCAAGAGGAGGTAGGCCTGGCGGATGTTGATGAAGAAGATGCACTCGCGGGTGATCATGTACATCATGAAACCGTAGACGGCCCAGGCGACAAGGGCGTGGGCGTAGAACCGGTTCTTCTCCGTGTCGATGTTGATGTTGCTGTAGGACAGGATCTCGAGCTGACTCTTGCCATTGTGTCCCGTGGCGTTGACGGGGAACAAGACGACCCAGGTGATGAGCAGGCTAACAAACATGATGACGGTGCAGACACGGAGGAAGCGCAGAAACAGGTAAGCATCGAGGCTCTGGTGCTGGAGAGCATAGACGTCGGGTATCTTCCAGAAGGAGCCGATCCAGGCAAAGATGCCCTTGGGCAGTTCAGGACTGCGCTCGCTGCGTAGAGGAATCATTGGTTAGTTCGAAAAGAAACAGGCGGGATGGCGCTGGCCGAGGAACGAGCATACCTTTGGTGTAAAGCGCCGAGATAAGACCTCGGAGCGTAGAAGCGCCTCCTAGACGAGCGGAATATGAGGAAGAAGAGCAGGTAAACTCCAGAAATCACCAGGACGGGCACGAGAGTGCTGATCATGCCTGTGAGTGAGCGTCAGCGTGAGCGCAACCAGGTCCGGGCCGCCAGGGACGCGGAGGCATAAAGGCGCGGAAGCAGGACAGGCATAGCGACCGTGGCAGTATAGAGCATGACTGACCTGAGAGTGACTGGGGCGACGAGTCGGAGTCAGAGGAAGAATCGCTACTCGAGCCGCCCATGTTGGTCTTGATCCATGACACAAAGGAGCCCATGGCGGCAGCGTTTCGACGAAGGCCTCGTCGCGGCTACTGCTATGGTGTTTGCCGTCTGTGTCGTCGTGGAGTGGCGATGTCAGAAGCGCGTCGCGGCAGGCGTCGCGAGCAGACGTTGATCGGGCAATGAACCAACCACTGCAGAAGAAGAGATCCGGAGTTGAAGAAGAAAGTCAAAACTCCCAGAGTCGGTGAGGTGACGATGGCCAGATAAGAATGACGCGAAGAGAGGCCTCAGAAGAAACGGCAGATGGTTGAAAGTTGTACGGGGAAAAAATAGAATTGACCGGGATCAGATTCAGGTGCAGCCAGGTTCAAGGGGGCTGGACGAGTTAGGTGCAGAGACGGGGGAAAGTACGACGAGGATAGGTACCAAGGTGCCGGGGGTGTGGGACAGGGATTCGTTCTGAAATTGAGCTTTTTTTGACGTGTCAACAGCAGTCAAGCTCGTGCGAAGACTTGGACGTATAGAAGCTAGCGGCACTGACGACGACAGGGTCAGGTCGATCGTTGGGTCGGTAATAAGTCAAGTGTCTTGTGTTGTTTAGGTCGGTTGCTCGATTATGTTTGGGGGGTGGGGAGGGAAGAAGGTCTGTTTTCCTCCTGAATTGGGTTTCCCATAATTGTGAACATTGTCATCATGACTCTCTTTCTCTTCTTCTCCTACTCCCTTGGGGATGGTTAGGTGAGTATGTAACTTTTGTAGACCGCCTGTGCACTCTCCCCCGTCTGGCAACGGAGGTGCTATCGACGGCATTGCATGGGTGGCGCATACAGCGATTGAACGGGGGGGAGGAGTGGCGTAGAGGGGGTGTGTACCGCTGCACAGTAGTATGCTGAAGCGAGTCAAGAGCTGGCCAGCTGAACACCCCCCCCCCCCCCCTCCTTGTTCGTAGGAAGAAGAAGAAGAAGCAGCAGCTGGACTGGAGAGGAGAGGTCGAGCAAAAACTGGGCCTCTGGGCGTTACGCGCTGGCGGCAGCATACGCGGCACACTGCGTTGCAGAGGGCGACCAGAGGGACTAGGGAGGACGACGTGAAAAGGGCACCCAAGAGGAAAGAGCAGAGTTGGGAACTACCCCTGCGCGGCTGGAACTTGGTGTCTGGGGTGGATACGACATCATCTCGCGGGCAATTGTGATTGATTGATTCGGTCGTCTTGGTGTCTACTGGCGAGCAGTCGATCGCTAATCGCACTAGCGCCGTGTTGTTTCTGTTTCTGTCTCCGTCCATGCGACCCTGGATCCGTATCAGCGAGGGTACCTGTGACGTGTAGCAGCCCCGATGCGGTACTCGTCCGTGGCGCGTACTCAAGTACACTGTACTCGTACTCGTCGCTAACGATGACGGACTGGGAATGGGCCACGGGGTGGAGGAAAAAGGTCACCATCCACCGACAACTCTCCACCACCACCACCACCACCACCGTCTTCAGCCCAACTGGTAATAAACCAGTTCCCGTTTTGATGGCTGGACACGCTGACGACAACGAGTAACGGTTTCTCCGTCAGCCATCGCTGGTTCACGCAATACCGGATACAGGGTTAGAGGGGAGAAGGAAAGAGTGTCAAGGTTCGGACAGCGTGCGCCACGGATGGGGAAGGAGGCTCTGCTCAGAGTCGATGAGCCCAATTTGGGCTGAGTGATTACGTCAAGATGTCAAGAGCGCATCAAAGGGAAGGAACCCTCAGCGCCTCATCAGAAGTCGTGGTGCTTTCCTTCATTTCGCAAGTGGCAGTATCATTACCTATCTGCTGTAGCGCCTTTCTTTTCTTTTCTTTTCTTTTTTTCTTCAGTACTCGTAATGGTGCTTAGGCAGGTTGTATTAGGCGCTATGCTCACGCCAGTCAATCACACCTTCCCTTCTCCGGATGAAAGCACACATCCCAGATTGAGAGGCAGGAACGAGAGTCCGCGATTCCTTCCTCTCCCTGCAGTATTATACGCTGTAAAGAGCAGGATCGACGTCATACGTTATTATCCCATCATTCTGATATTGGCCAGAGTTGGCAGGAGTGCAGTCTACAGATGATACGAGTTTTATCATGCCCTATCAATTCTGTTTGTTGTAATACGCTGTAATCTGTATTGGATACTCGTATTCAATTCATGCATGCAGTATCCGTATTGCTGCTTCTCCGATGCAGTTTCATGGCAAGCCACAAAAAAAATGAGAATGCAGGTTAAAATCTCATGAGTACGACATACGGGCCTCGGAAGAAAGAGAGGGAAGCGTTCACCTCACTCTTTCTCTGAGGCCTCTCAGAGATTTCCATCTAAAATTGGTACGCACACACACACATTCTCTCTCTCTCTCTCTCTCTCTCTCTATCTATCTATCTATCTCCTCTCTTGTTTGATCCCTCCTCTCAGGGACTTCTCTCTCCGGAACTAGTCACCGACGCATCGGGCAATCTCCCAGTTGCCCGCAGTAATCTCGGGCGACATTGGGTCTGCTCCATCTTTAGGCTCCATCTTTCAGGCCTAGGCTCGTCCATCTGCCTCCAAACCCCAAGTGCCAGATGAAAAAACGCTGCTAAAAAAACCTGTAGGATGATGTACCCCTCTTTTGGTGCAGCCGCGACACGACATCAATCTACGAGATATTGCTGACGCTCAAATGACTGATATATCACTCCGTGCCTCGGTTCAGACACAGAGAGTTCCTCCAGACCGACCAACGCTGGTAGTACGGCCGATCTCTTTTGTTCTACTACGGGTACTAATCAAATACTCGCAGGAGTATGGACAGAGAGTACTGTACGACTGAGAATCAACAAGGGATACTACCACAATACTCGCACACAGCAGCCACGATCGCCAAGAGACGGCGTAGATACAGCAACTAGTCGGTATGCGACAACAAGCTGCGAGGAATTCTCAAATATTCACCTGGGACGTAAGCCGACCCACCTGGTGAACCGATCTAGGAGCGGTTCCAATGTCACCGGGCCAAGTTCGCTATGTAGGACTGAATTGCTCCTCGTAGACCACTCGTAGACCAGCGGCGAGCACAACCAAACTTTGCGCCGTCGTCTACCTGTCCTCGCGCTTTGCGTCACCTAAGCCCTGCCACACTGTATCCCAGCCGCACTACGAGCACCGGTACTGAGTACGGCACGTTACCGAAGCAATTACGACGACGATGCTACAATCAACCCGTTTATATGGAAAGGAAAACAAGAAGAAAAAAACTAGTGTGCGTGCGTGTCTGCTTCTCTGTCATTATTTTATTTCTTGACCTTTCCATTCCAGTTTTATTCTCCTTTTACTTTCCTGTGCGTGATGCCACACGATGATCATCGGGATGCCCGCGACGTTAGCCATCGCCCCGCTACTAATCGTAAGAGTAGAGTAATAATATTTTACTTTCTCAATCTCATCTTTTACCTCTCTTATTCCGGAGAAGAAGAAAGACAATCCACATGGCAGATGGCTTGCTGCTGGGCTCAGCTACTATGCTCTCACCCCTCCCCCCCTTCTCTACGACATTATACCGTACGAGTTATTACCGTAAAAGCAAGACATATACCTCTCCCCCCCCCTCCATCCCTCCCTTAACCCCCTCCGAATCGAAAATTGGCCTGCTCCCTGCTACGTCATTCGCGGCACCACCCACCTTCTCTCTTATCGGTCTCTCATGACGTCAATCTGCTCACCAACCGGCAGCACCCACCGCGCTGCTGTATCGCTTCCAATCGAAGACGCACTCGCGACATTTAACCGGTAGTATCACTCGTGATTTATTCACCCGTAAATGTACGGAATAGCACTCGTCATATTCAGCTGCCCTTCACTTGTAGGCGGAGGCTTTTCGGATGTGGCTGGAACACGCTGCAGCCCCTCCCAGGTTGGAACCACGTATAACCACGGAGCACTCGCTGACCATCAGTTGCTTCAGCCGGTATAATGTGGCTGTGACCGCGGCTATGGCTGTGGCTGTGGCTCTCTCCATCGCGATGGTGTTGATGGTATCACACACAGGTAGATGTCGTCGTCCTGCAAAATGTTGCATGTTATGATTGCGGTCACGACTGAATATCTCACCTCGGCTCATGGTCACTTCGTCCTATTTTCATCTTGTTTCTCTCGTGGTAATACTCCCATATACCCCCCACGATGCTTCTTCCTCGTATTTGCTCATTATCCTGGTCTGCTGTTTGCTTTGGGAGAGACAAGGGCATACGCGAGGAAGAGAGCCACGTCCGAGGCGCATGAGATAAAGCCCGAAACATCGACATTCGTGCATCTACTACGGTATCCTGCGTCCAGGTGACACGTTGGTATATGTAAGAATTCCATTATACATATCGAGATTTCTATATACCACCTCTCAACTCTCGCGTAGACCAGGAAACCTTGGCGTGGCAGAGATGCAGGTGATAATGCCGGGTAGGTCATTGGCCGGTTGGATATGCCACAAGTGGGTCGAACCACACGTCATTGGCAATTGCCGAGGAACGAGACGCAAGCCCTCCATGATCTTGAGAAAGAGTTTGATGCCATCCAAGAGCAACTTTCCCTTTGCTCTATCTTATCCTAGTCCAATAATAACTTGTTATATCTGATCCTACTCGTATCGCGTGAACCTGGCCTGCGACGTACCGGCCCGACAGCATGTTTGGTACGCTCCTCAAGCGATACCCCCCCGGCCTGACGCCGCCGGGTGCCTTGAGGCGGAGAGCAGACCGCCAGGTGGTGACGTGGGGAATACGAGGAGCAGGGGCAGGAGGGGCAGGAGGGGCAGGAGCATCGCGGACTCGCAGCCTGCACCTGGCGCCCCCCTTCCTGCTAGACGATTACATACCTCGATACCAGCTGCTGAGCTCGCGCGACGCAGCGCTGAAGCGGTCCCGGGCATACGCCCACATGCGCAGCTGCAACCTGTGTCCGCGGCGATGCGGGGTGAACCGGTTCGAGACGACGGGCATGTGTCTGGTGGGCGAGAAGGCCAAGGTGAACGTCGTGGCGCCGCATTTCGGCGAGGAGTCGTGTATCCAGGGCCACAACGGCAGCGGCACCGTCTTCATGAGCGGGTGCAACCTGCGGTGCACCTTTTGCCAGAACTACGACATCTCCCACAAGCGCAACGGCATGGACCTGTCGCCCGAGGATCTGGCCGGGTGGTACGTCAAGCTGCAGGAGGTGGGCAAGGTGCACAACATCAACATCGTCACGCCGGAGCACGTGGTGCCACAGGTGGCCCTGAGCATACTGCACGCGCGAGACATGGGCCTCCGCGTGCCCATCGTCTACAACACGTCCAGCTTTGACTCGCTCGACTCCATCCGCCTCATGGACGGGCTGGTGGACATCTACCTCGCCGACTTCAAGGTGTGGAAGACGCAGTCATCGCGCCGCCTGCTCAAGGCCGACGACTACGCGGCCACCGCCAGGGAGTCGGTAAAGGCCATGCACGAACAGGTGGGCGACCTGTGCTTCACGGCCGACGGCATCGCCAAGCGCGGCCTGCTGGTCCGTCACCTCGTCATGCCGGGAAAGGAGGATGAGGGAGCCGACATCATGCGCTTCCTCGCTCGAGACGTCTCGCAGGATTGCTTCGTCCACATCATGGAGCAGTACCACCCAGACGCTTATGTGGGTAAGAAGAAGAATACTAGGCGGGGGAGGCGACAGCAGCATCAGCAGCAGCAGCAGCCGAAACAAGCAACCGCACAAGGAAGAACCGCCTCCCCTTCCCCCTCCCAGACGCATGGCGCCGACGAGCAAACCTCCACGGAAGACGCGGAGCCACAGGACGAAGTGCGCTACGCCGAAATCAACCGCGCTGTCAATGAGAGTGAGATCTCCTTTGTTCGAAAGGCCGCCGTCGAGGCTGGGCTCTGGCGTTTCGAGGAAGCCCCCAACCACGCCGGGTTCCCCATCTGATGAAGTCACCGGTAGGAGGAACAAGGAGATAAAAAAGAAAAAGAGATAATATTGGTGATCTGCCACCTCCTCTCTTCTGCTCTCGCCATGTCATCACATCTATGGAACAAACAAAGGTCGGCGAGTACAAAACCTGTTTTGTTTCTCTCTTCGCTCTTGAAGGGGGGCGGCGCCGTGGCGCCTAGCTTCACACCTAGTGAGCATTCAGCTCAATTCTCTCTCTGTTTGTCGAGAACCAACTGGTCAGCTATGGTGTATCACAGGGCCATCGGTTCGACCGACCAACACACCACCCTGGATTCCAGACAATGGTTCGTACACTCGACATGGGACATGGTCCCAGTCCCCCCCCCCTATTCATGCTATTTACTGGCCTAGACCGATCGGTCATCGGACAGATGAGGGGGGACGAGCAAGGGTGTAGCCATGTCTATTATGTCTGGAAACCATCTTCGAAAGGTTGATTATTATCCTGTCCCTTCCTATTGATTTCCCAGAGACGTTTTCGGAGATTCCTTTCTCTTCTGTCTTTTTCAATTATTCCATGTTTTTCTTTCTTATGCGAGAAATGAAAAAAGAGGAGGAGGAACCAAAAAAAAAAACCATGTCTGATCCTACCACCGACACACCCAGATCATTGCCCAGTCGCCGCCGATATGGATCCTACGTCGACACATCAACGACCAAACTCTTCCTCTCAAATCACAGCTTCGACTCCCTCCAAACAGAACAAGCCTACCTCTTAGCCACGCTCCAATGTCAGTCGGCCCAGGCATCCGACGTCGCGAGGCAGTACTCGGACGCATCGTCGCTCCTCCCCGACGCATCCGATGGCAAGTCCCGTCGTCGCCTGCGTAAGCGCCTCAGCCTCCTTCGCACAACCATCAACAATGCTTCCCGGCAGGAAAAGGCTCTGCTCCTCAGGCTGGGCCAGATCTCTGCCGAACTCCAGATGCGTCGTGGGCTGTGCGGGCTAGCCATCATGGAGATGGTGACGTCGTACGAGTATGGCAGTAAAATGGCTGCTGCTGCTGCTGCTGCCGTCGCGGCGACGACAGATGCTTGGCATAATCATTGTCCAGAAGGAATACCTTCGTCGGAGTGGTCGTCATCTTCATCCTTACACACTGCCTCGTCCTCTTCGTCTGACCGGTCGGGTGTCGCCAGCGTGCTCAACGGGGCTTCACCCGAGTTCGTGCCTGGGGTGTGTGCCATGCAGATGCATGAGGTGCATGGTGAAGAGTCAGAGTTGCATCACCACGGCTTAGAGTACGAGTATGAGTGCATGCCATCGGTTACGTACGAGAGCGAGAGCAAGCCAGAGTCGCAGTCACTGTCACAGTCACATCGGAGGCGTCTGAGTCTGCCGAACCTACATTCTTTGTGGCCTTGATCTCGATACGATCAAGTGGAATGCTTCTTCCCGCCCGCCCCTCCTCCCCCCGCTCTTCGTCCCTGTCTGTATATGGCATGTACATTATGAAAAATAAGAATAGCAAAAAGGAAGAATCGTCTCGTATAGACTGCTGGCTCATTCATAAGTCGGCCATGGTCGTGCCCAGCAAACACCACGCCTCCAACTTTTGCAAACGACTTGTCTTGCAAGGATGCACGTAATGTAGAAAGCACTCGTCTTAGGCAAACTCGCCAAACTGACCATCATCAAAGCCCAGCTGCTGCACAGACCGACGTTTCCTCCTCGCATCGGTGGCACTGGGCGGCGGGGGCAAGCTGAAGGCACCACCGTCGCCTCCGGTATCAGGAGTGGTGGTGGCGGCCGGCGGCGGCGGCGGCGGCGCTAGGGCAAACGACTGCAGATTCTCTGACGAGGCTGGCGTCTCATCGTCGTTGCGCGGACGTCTCCTGCCTAGGCCCTTGGCGCCGATATTAACCGTGATCTTCTCCCCGTCCTTGAGGCTGTAGTCCCTCGGCTCGTCCGCCCTGGACGGTGCGCCGGCGACGGTGGCAGCGGGGCCTTCCCACCCCAGCGCCCTGCGCGCGGCCTGCAGGGCGACGGCGAAGTCGAAGGCGTCGGAGCGCTCCTCGAAGCCTATGCCGAGGACGGCCTTGCGGCCCGACGGATCGCGCACGGTGATGGCGAAGAAGCGGGAGCTGTCGATGACGGGCTCGACAGACGACTGGTTGGCGTAGGGCGCCGCGGCGAACAGAGCACCCGACGAGGCGTCCTCCAGCACCAGGTCCACCTTGAGCAGGTCGGCGTCGGCGGAGCTCGTCTCGAGGAGGCGCAGGCGCGCCGTGAAGATGTGTCGCGATGGATCCTCGGTCCACGCGGCTGCCATGTGGCCGCGGGTCGAGGGTAGAGGTGGGATGTTGTAGACGTGGGTCGTGTTGGTGAGGAAGAGGACGCGCTGGATGGCGTCCGCGGGGAGGGCGGCTCCCGTCGCGGGGTCGACTACCTCCATGGTTCCGATCGGGCTTTCAGAACGGTGGTACGGCAGGGAAGGGGAAGAAACAGGCAGATGTTTTCGGGGACGTGAGAATTGTTGGGGAGGGAGAAGCCAGACAAGGGGAAGGGAAAAAGAGGACAAGGAGACCCCTTCTCGTCATCCCCTCTTCTGGGGTGGATCATCGGGTGGCCCATCGGCCCCGCTGCTGCTTCACCGTTGAAGGCCAGATGGTGTCTCTGCATTGCTCTCAGTGTTGAGGAAAAAGGATGATCGGAACTTGACGCGTCTACATATCGATTCCGTCAATATTTGCAATGTCGAGACTGTGCGATTGTTGCCTTGTTCCTCCTGATTCAGCACTCTGGCAGTACTAGCTTTGGCTATGATGTAATTTATAATATTCGAGGCCCTCCTCCAACAGCTACTACGCTCCCGCACAGTTTAGCTACACATGATCGTGACTGCAGCGACGACAAGACAGTGAGCAATTATATGCTGTGCGTGAAATTTCGAGGGAAAAGCAAGTCAGCCGAGAGCTCTTTCCAAGATATGAACAGCATGAACCTGCCCTTGTTGGGCTGGAGCCTCAGCTTCGTCCGTCCTTCCGCTGAACGCACCGGACACAAGCACATACCTACATCATCATCATATCAACATAACCTACTGCTAGTAGCAATCAACCTAATGATAGAAACGCCTCTTCCTTTTCACGATGTCACCCGAAGAGAGCACTAGAGATCTCGCGCTGCACTTTGACAAGTCCCCCGGCCCAGGCATGCCATCTATCGGACGGCACAGCTCGGACGACTCCGAGAAGCAACACGACCTGACCGTCACCTTTGAGACCAAGGGATCAAACAAGAAGGGGAAGAAGAAGAAGAAGACGGATACAACGGCGTCAATAACGACGACAGATACAGGACATACTACAGATGCACCCATGGATACACCTCAGAACAATGAGCCGTCGGGATTGACCAAGTGGCTTGCTGGGAAGCTGCTGGGAA
Organism: Geosmithia morbida; assembly: GCF_012550715.1. Lineage (NCBI taxonomy): Eukaryota > Fungi > Ascomycota > Sordariomycetes > Hypocreales > Bionectriaceae > Geosmithia > Geosmithia morbida. The sequence continues at coordinate 196,504 of NW_023336193.1, forward strand.
TACTGCTGCGGAAGGGCGAATCGGGTAGCGCCGACACACGGTCTCTATCTGAGAGAGAAAGAGGCAATCCTAGCACTCAGTGAGTCGTCTGGCCATTTACTGTCTGTAGCCTTTTGGCCTTCGTTATTTACTCTGACAGCGATTCGTGTACGTACGAACAGAAACTCGGGGGGAATCGACAAAGGGAATTGCTCCCTCTCCGGTCTACCCTGCACCACGGCGGTGGAAGACGGCAGAAAATGAAGACATTAGGGGGAACAGGGGAATGTATTGGGAAGAGCGGTGGAGGTGGAAGACTACTAGTATCGCATAGGGAAGCAATAATCAATACCATGCCTTCAAGATCCAGAAGCTTCGGTATAGAAAGACGCTTGGAATTGGTACATCCGCGCAGTGCTACTGCTAGCAATAATAATAGTGCTACATGTACGGAGTATTACTCCGTATTATCCTTACTCCATACCACCTGTAGACTTGAAGCACGGACATGTGGGGCTGTGCCCCTCCATACCCGAGCTCTTTCTTACTCTTCCCCCACCATCTCGATTGACTCACACGTCCACCATTACCTCGACATCGCCATCCTGGTCCATCGTCGACGCCGCCCACAATGACGACAGATCCTTCATCGGCGGATGCGGCCTCCGGGTCCGAATTCGACATCGTCGCGACGTACAACAAGATACTCTCTGACCAGCCGGAGCTGACCAAGACGGTAGTGGCGATGAAGGCGCTGCACGCCCTCCTGGAAGCGACACCGGCATCGACGGCGCACGAGACCATCAAGATCTTGACGGCCGGTCAGGCCCAACTTGCCAGCAACATCAGGTACCCCAAGGCGCCTCTGGCCGGATCCCAGTACTTTCTGCTGTTCGTGCGGCAGAGGCTTAAGGAGTCGGACGGTGATTTTGCCGTGGTGCGGCGGAACCTGCTGACCAAGGGCGTCGAGTACATCGACAAGGCCGTGGAGGCGCGCGCGGCCGTGGGCTTGATGGGCCACCACTATGTGGTCAACGCCTTCACCGTTCTGACCTACGGGGCGTCGCGGACGGTGCTGGCCGTGCTGGAGCACGCCGCCGCGGCGGGCCGCAACTTCAAGGTCATCTACGTGCGCGACGACTACGGCAAGAACGGCCAGCAGGAGAGCGACGACTACGTAGCCAGGCTGCGCGCAGCGGGAATCCCCACTGCTGCCGTCAAGTTCAGCGCAGCCCTGCACGCCGTCAAGACGCTCAAGCCGCGCGTCAACCGCGTCTTCCTCGGCGGCGAGGTCATCTGCCAGAACGGCGGCATGGTTGGACGCATGGGGTCGTGCATGATCGCTCAGGCCGCCGCCCACTGCAACATCGAAGTCTTCCTCTGCGGCGAGATGCACAAGTTCTCCAACTACCACGCTACGCGCCTGAGCGACGTCGGGTGGCCCCAGAACATCAAGGTGTTTACCACCGACGAGCCGGAACAGCAACAGCAGCCTGACCAGGACGACCTCCTGGAGTTCACGGTAAGGGCCATATCTTCTCCCTCATCCACAGCTATGCAGGACCTCGAATGGAGGCAGACGGGTGACACGTGACAGAGAAGGAAAGTGCTGATCGTTTCATGGCCAGCCCGGCGAATTCATCTCCAGAATTGTCACGGAAAACGGTGTCTACCCTAGTAACCACGTGGTCAGGATAATCATCGAAACATTCGGCACGCTGCAGCCGTAAGAAAGACAGAAACGAAAAGTTGACGGAGGCCGATGAGCTTAGGGTAAGGCTTCGGGCGCGCAGGCGAGGGCATGGCTCCGTCGACGACGTCTCGAGGTCACGAGACGCAGAGCTTCTGGTATGGACCTTGACTTCAAGTAGCACTTACCATGGATGCCTACTCATACAGGAGGATGAGGTCATCGGACGAGGTCATCTAATCAGTATGCCTTGATCTGCCCAGATCCCTCCAACTATTAATACCCACACGGCACATGCCATGTTCATACATGGCTTGAGAAAAAAAAGACGGAGACACGATACGGCTTGGGGGGGGGGGGGGCGCCTATGAGCTGAGAAGAGCATTGTTATTGCTGATAGACATAGACATGAGCAGTCGGGACTACCCGGAGAATTGAACCATTATCCAAGGAATCGGAACCGTTGTAAGGTCACGACTCCTTTTATTTCCACCCGTGTTGAAAACATCGTGCATCTGAATTACTGTCGTGTGCTCTGCTACGACCCTATACCATGGCAGCCATTGGACCCATGCCGTATCTCCGATATCTGTTCGAGGAAAGAGGGAGAGTGAGAAACCGAAAAGAGAAGGGAGAGATTCGCCTGGAACTACACATCCCTGACGAGCCTGGCTCCAACCCAAGCATAGGGATACTTCCTCTGATACCAGTTGACAAAGGACGACCTCCCCGCTATGCGTGGGTGCGTGGCCCACGACCCACCCAGGACGACGTTGTGCTTGCCGTCCAAGAAGTCGGCCGTGTAGCCCGGGTACATGGCCATCGGGGCGAATCCCTCGTGCCGGGCGAGCGGGGAGCTAGTCCACTCCCACACGCCGCCCATGCCGGACTGGCCCGCCAAGGTGTCGCCCCTCTGCGTGACGGGGACGGGGTGCCAGTGGCGCAGACCGACGTTCTCACCCGCGAGGTCCGTGAAGAGTCCATCCTCTCTTTCCTCTTCTCCTCCGCTGTCGGGTCCGTGCCCATTGACGGCAGCGGGGATCAGGTCTGGCGGGGTCTCTTGGACTCCGTTGTTGACAAGGTGGCTGCTTGCAAGTTAGTGATGTCGTTGCCTTGCATGGGATGGAGAAGGAGTTTGCAAAGTATGGGAAAGAACTCTGCGAGGGATGAAGAAGAAGCGATGATGTAAAGAGAGAGAGAGAGGGAGAGAGAACGCACCCATTCACTGCGGGAAATGTAGCGGCCAATTTCTGGCCTGGTATCTTCTTCTTGCGACGAGAGTCAATGACATGCGCGTAGATGCTACGGGCCTCTTCAAACGTGGGGATGCGTCCGCCCATCCAGGCAGCGCAGCCGGAGAGCTCGTCGTAAGACGCGAAGACGGGCCAGTCGAGGGCCTGGCTGAGCGGGACGAGACCGTAGACTGTGCGGACAGCCTTGTCCTGCACGAACGAGGTGGGGAGATCGGAGTCGCTGCTCGTGCCGTCGGCGCGGGCGCTGTTGCTACCGGGTGACGCTGTCTCCTGCCACGTCCACGAGGCGGGCATCTGGTCACTCTTGGTGGCGTACATGTACTGTGCGTACTGGGGTTTGTTCGTCTTGTCAGTACTTCTGTACAGGATGCATATGAAGACGGCAGAAGATTGGGGGGGAGATGTACCTCTTGGTTGGTGATGGGACGTCCCTTGGCCTGGAAGCTGTGAACGGCCTGCTTCCGGATGGGCTTCTCGTTGTCCCTGTATTATCTTGTTAGTCAGATGACCGACTGATTTGGACGTATTGTTACGTGTAGGCCGCATATACAGTCGTCGAAAATGTGGCATACCATCCAAAGTGACGAGTCGGGTCATCCTCATCCTCCGGGTCGTCGAGACCGATGGTGATCGTCCTCGCAGGCACATCGAACCACTGATTCGGCACCTTGGCAGTGCACGCGTTGCGGGCCATCCTCTCAAAGTCGGGACGGACCGTGTGCGGCGGCGGCAGCGTCCTGGGGCTCTGCAGCATCATGTACAGCAGGGTCTCGAGATGCATGGCCTCGTGCTCGAAGCCGAGCCATACGGCCCTCGCGACGGGCCTGGGCATGTCCCCGGCGGCGGTGGTGCTCCCCCTGGACTTGGGTCCGCTACCGTACAGGCTCAGGAGCCTGGCACGCACGCGGTCCTGGAAGGCTACGATGGCGTCGACGGGCGGCCACTCGGACGGCAGCTCGGAGTGGTCGTGGCACCTCTCCGGGTCGTCTACGTCCGGGTCGATGCCGCGCTCGAACATGTCGTAGTAGACCTCTCCCGGAGCGGTCGGGGGTTGGCCGGTCGTCTTGGTGAGCTGTATGTCGAGGAAGGCGGGGATGTGGCCCAGGTAGAAGATGCACGCGTTGCGCAGCTTGATGGGCTTCTCGGCGAGATCCTGCTCCGGCAGCATCTGCCGGGTGACGGTGTCCCAGGCTGTCCACAGGGAGCGCCACTCGTCCGGGGTGGGGACGACGGAGGCGGCGTACCGTCCCGGGTCGAGAGGGAAGGGGATTTGCGCCCTCCGGAGCTGGTGGACGCCGTACTCGTCCCCGCGCGTCCAGCGGTCCACCTCGTCCAGCCCGGCCATCTTGAACAGGTTGGAGGACCCGAGCTCGGAATACTTGTGGCTCTGCTCGATCTTGATGCGCTCCAGGCGCGGGATGTGGTGGCCCATTACTTCGACGTCCCGCAGCGGCATCACAAAGGCTTGGTGCCGCCCACCTTCCTTGTCGTAGACGTACTCGCCTACTACGGTCCAGTCGGGGAGGTGGAAGATTTCCTGGCCGAAGATGGTGTTGGCGTGGGAGAGGCCGTTGAGGATGAATCTGTGTGTGTGGGGGGGGGGGGGGGGGTCAGTCCGTGTCAAGCGGGTTGGAGGGGTAGAGAAGGGAGTTTCGAATCGTACCTGTGCGTCAGTCCCTCTGCGTCTGCGCTTCATGTTAGTCTCTCTCACTTGTCAGGGTATCAAGGTGGTCCATACCGTTGTATGCGTGGCTGCTCGCACGGCGGTTAGCTTGGGTCACAGCACACCGGGGGGGGGTATTGGTATGCCCGAGGGATGAACGGATAGTAATACTCACTAGACCTTGTCAGGCTGAATGCACGAGTCGATTCCTATGAACAATGTGTCTTGTGGTTGCATGACGTCGGCAAACTCGGAGAGGAACTTGGCCGCCTCGTCGCGGAGAAAGTTTCCTGAGCACATTGCCCTCACAGGTTAGACCCCGTACCACCAGTTCACAACAGGGATTAGGTGTATCCTCGCTATACGGGTTGCAGAAACATACCGATGCTCGATCCAAGATGGAGAATGGACTTGGGGCGGTCATCAATCGTCTTGAGCCACTCACGCCCATCATCGTACGTGCCCCATAGACCACGGCAAGTGACGTAATTGAAGTCGGGGAGCTCGGCGAGCGTGCGCTGCAGCTCATCGCGCGACAGGTCGAGGGCATAGTAGTCTATCTGCTTCTCTGCTTCCTCGAAAGCCTGGAGGAGTAGATTGACCTTGCGCAAGTTTCTTTATACATGCATATATATATATATATATATATATACATATACATATATATATTGATCCGGTAAGTCGGAGCACTGGAAGGTGGATGGATGACCCCAAGCAGGATGAAGGACGAGACTCACCCGCTGCCCAGTTCTACGAGGATGGCACCGGAGGGGACCTTGGATGCAATGTCCCTTGCATGGGCTCTGAGGATGCTGATCTCGTGGCCCGTGAGGTAATATTCGTCTAGGTAGGTGATCTTGAGGACTGGGGTGTCAGACTTGGTGATATCACGGGAGCTGAGGAAGACCGCCGGGGGGGGAGGGGGACCGGTGGCTGTTGAAGTTTCCATACATCTTCAAAGAGCTGCAGGCCCCGCATGTCGTATAGAAGGAGAGTGGGAAGCTTGCGGGGGCCGTTCTCCGGGTTGATCATGGCGAGGATCTCATTCTTGAGGTCGATCTCGACGGGGTCACCTCGGATGTCGATGATGGTGGAGGAGGCGGCTTGCTGGCCGTTTCGACCGTTGAATTGCTTGACGGCAGGCATTATGGGAACGGTAAGCTGGGGGATCGTCTGCAGATGGGAAGATGAGAAGGAGTATGGAGAGAGACAAGAGCAAGACGAAGACGTAAACGAAGACAAGGATGGGGAGGGAGATGGACGGAGAAAATGGGGATGGAAGTGGAGGCAGTCTCTATATAGTCAACGATGAAAGGCCGTCGATGATGACCGCAAGGGGGAACACGCACATGCTCTGGCCCAGAAGTGTATTCTCTTCCAGAGTGATAGTGCTCGAAGTGTACTTTTAGTATACTTTCCGTACCTCTTCTCGAACAATGTGCAGAGGCATGTGCACGTCTTAGGCACATGAGGACTTCGATATATGATGATACTATGTGTAATACATGCATGCGTCGACGGTACGAGGCAAGACTCAAAAGGTCATACATACTCGACTACCATCAACCATCAACCATCACCTCATCAACTGTTGCTCCTACTAGCTTCCAACTGCTACATCTACTAGCTGTTGCTCACTGCAAGTACAGGTATGCAGGTGTGGAAGCTACAGCTGTCGAGCTCCGGGTCGGGCTTGAATCGCGACGCTACCCCGGATGATCACAGGCCCAACTTGCCAACTTGCGCGTACACCATCTCCTTACCAGGGTCGAGGTATATTCCCGGTGAGGTTGGGTGGTAGAGATACATCGTTTACGATGCAGGTCATGGCTGCGTCACACCCGGTTTCACATAGAAGCCGGGTAACTTGTCGGTACTGCGTCTTCTCCGTTCCTCCTCTCTCTTCTCTCGGAAACTCTCGTGACTCTCGTCCTGTTATTATTATTATATATATTAGTAACTTTTTTTTTCGGCTGACCATCCCAACCCACACCTTCTTTCCAATGGTATACGACCTTTAAAAAAAACAAAAACAAATTCAAGCATGACCCCCACGGGTCTCACAACATCTCGGCCGTCGTTATCCACTCAAGGGCGTCCCGTGCCGCAGAATCCGTAGACCAGAGAGGATTTCCTCCTCAAGACGGGTCATGTATGTCGTATGCATGAGAACCTGCTCCTACGTTGCTCGTATGCTGCCGCGTAGCAATTGGGGGGAAGGATGTGATAGCTAACAGCTTGAGAGCTGAGAGCCAACACATGGAGACTTGGCAGCAGGGCGGGGAACATATGTGGGTTCGGTTTTAGGAGGTTATCCATGACGCACCGGTTTTATTGTTCCTGAAGGTTTTTATTTTTTCATTTCTTTTGCAACCCTTCGCATATAAATAAGCTGGGAAGAGGAAGAAGCCAGACTGAGATGATCGGGATTTCCCAACAACTCCCGATTCTTCTCTTCTCTGTTTTGCTACCAGTAGACAAGTTGACATCCCCCCCTTCATCTCTCTCTTCCTCTCTCTCTCTCTGCCCAGCTTCGTCCGGGATGATGTTGCCGTATACGGCTTCCGATTCCAGGAAGCGGCGGGGTTGATCTCGGCTGGGTGTAGCAGGGAGAAGGAGAGCAGTACGGACGGCAGCGGAACGTACAACGGAAGATGGAGATACTGGAGAGGAATAACAAGGTGAAGAGAATAAAACTGAAGATGAGAGGGTCTATCGTCGACATACCGACATCAGACGACACTTTCACTGTGACATCATCGTCATCCATGATTCGACAAGAATGTGGCGCAGTTGATCATCTTCGACGCAACCGAAATTGTGGCGTCAACCATCCTCCCCAACTCTCCAGCTCTCCAACACGCGTACAGGGTACGGATCTGTAGTGCATTCATCTACTCTGTAGTGGTCCGCCAGTGGCTTTCCAGCGGCTTTCCAGTGGCTTTCCAGTGGCTCTATACGCTGTAGGAGCAAAGCCCACACAGCTCCATCACACAGCTCCATCACACAGCTCTCTCGTTCTTGTCTCCTCCCAACACAAATCAATGACTGTAAGTGGCTGTGCAAGTTCTAAGCGCCAGAGCTCGCCCGCTTCTGGCGGCTAATTATGGATTGAGCATTGTCCACGTCCTCCTGCACGATTCGTTTTATCATGCTTCTTCTTAATTCTATTCTCCCTGCCATCCCTCATCGTTGATCTCTCTCTATCCTTCGTCTATGCTTGTTCAAGACCTCGGGTTTGGTCCTCCTGTCAAATATCCTCTTTCTCTCCCTCACCTCCTCCTCATATATACTGCCCCCCCCCCCTCTTCTACTATCGCGTATAACCTCGTCCCTTCCCCAATCTGCGGTCAGACCGTCTACCTATCACGAACGACCAGCCGCCCAAAATGGCTCCGGGACACAGTGTAAGACCAGACTTTTTCTTTCTTTTTCCGTTCCATATCCAGAAAGGACAAGCACGCCCAACGGTGGAAAGGAAGGAGAAGAAGGCTGACGTGTGAATCTCTAGGACCCCAAACTCCTCTATGCCATCGAGGGCATAAATGCCTACCAAATCATCAACGGCAGAGAAGAGTCCCTGACACCCTCGGGCCCCCAGACCCTCTCTCTCCTCATGGTGCCCACGTCTTCGGGATTCGCCGACCCGTCCAGCATCAACACGGAGGAAGACTTCTACCTCCACCTCCACCTCCCTCCCGAGCTCGACCTCCCCATGCCCGCCACCACCCAGATCTACCACCAGCCGCCCACGAGCTACCTGATTCCGCGGTGGGACATGGGCCCGGACAGCGGCGCCTTCACCCGCATCCAGTTTCCCTCGGCCACCAGCCGCCCGGGCGTCCAGGAGGACGTCGACACGTTCGAGACCATCCTCGCCCAGTGCACCGCCTTCCTCGAGCGCGCCCAGGCTCCCCGCGACAACGGCGCAAAGGCCCGCGAGGCAGGCGTCGCAGCCACACCCAGCAGGAAGCAGTCCAAGTCCGAGGTCGCCGTGGCCAAGGCCCGTGAGGCTGCGGGTGAGGAGCTCCCGCCATACAACCCCGGGGACTATGGCCCCGGGGAGGCATACGTTGGAGGCACGAGCAGCTCGCGTGGGCCCGGGGGTCAGATCGTCCTGGTCAACGAAGAGGATGGCAGCGTCATCGGCGAGCTGGGGGAGGGCTTCAACGTGGTCGAGGACAACAAGGTTAAGCATGGAACCAAGGGTGAGAACTCTCTCTCTCTCTCTCTCTCTCCCACCCCCTCTCTCTGTTCTCCTGTGTGCTGTTGCCGTTGCTGTCCCCCCTACGTACCCGGCAAGGACTGGTGAACTGATATGCATCCGACAGATCCCGTCGTGGTCACCCTACCCGAGGATGGCAGCCACAACATTGCCATCACCCCTGCGGACGAATCCTACGAGGGGAGGCACATGCACCCGGCGTACAAGAAGTCGACGCTGGTCTCTGGTGCCACCAGGGCGTCGCAGCTCCTCATCACCACCTCGGACATGGTGACGCGGGGACTCCAGGCGGGGGCCGACAGCTTCACCAAGTCGACCAAGCGGCTGGAGCCGGTGACGTTCAACCCCACGACTCACGACCACATCCGACGCATAAACACCTTCTCCACCAAGGCCGCCGGCCTGTCCGCGGCCACGGTCGGCGCCGTGGCCAAATACGCCCAGAACTTTGGCGCCAACATAACCCGGCGCAAGGATGGCGGCACTCGCGGCTACGACAAGGACGGCAACCCCATCGACTCGTACAAGCCCGGCGTCCTGAACAAGAGCCTCATGGCCTTCAACACGGTCATCGACGGCGCCGAGCAGGCCGGCCGCAACATACTAGTCGGCACGTCATCCAGCGTAACCACCATGGTCGGGCACCGCTGGGGTCCCGAGGCCGGCACCGTGGCCGACCACCTCGGCGGTGGAGTCAAGAACGTCGGCCTCGTCTACATAGACGTCACGGGCGTGTCTCGTCGCGCCATCATCAAGAGCGTCGCCAAGGGCATGGTTGTCGGAAACGTAAAGGGAGGAGGACAGGTCATCGTCCGCGGAAGTACCGATAGCCCTTCCGATGGCCGAGCTGGGCCGTCGAACGCATCGACGCCAGGAGCAGCAGCAGCAACAGTACACGGCGACAATGACAGTCTCTACAGTGACGGGCGCAGCTCGACAAGAAAGGGCAAAACGCCGTACTAGGTTTGAGCTCGCATACACCTTTGTGTGTGCTTCGTTTGGATTGTGTTTCTACTTACAAAGAGTTAGGGTTTTTTTTTTTTTTTCCTTTTTTCTTTTTCTTTTTTTTCTCTACGAGTATGAGTAGCGCAATGCGAGAACAGATGTACGCATTCTGTTAGATCTTGATGTTTCCGTACAAGAGCTCAGACAGATGATGAATCTACAAGACAGCTGCAGGACAGCTTCTAGTTCTAGTATTGGCGAGTCTAGTTACAAGGCCTCAGATAGCATGGTAATCAATAACAATAGTAATGCTTCTATTCGTAAAACACGATGATTTGTTTCCTGATAAATGTCATCCCGTCATATGCCGCCCCTCCCCTCCCCTCCGTTCCCCCCCTCCCTAAGAAAAAAAACGACGTCATTTCATCTACAGGGTAACCAGACTTGAAAATATACTTTGTCCTGCCCCGCGTCATTGCAATCGCGTCGCGTCAAACCCCCGCGTCAACCTCCATCTACTTCCCCCCCCCCCCSCCCATATTACCGCCAATACTCAACAGACTCATAAGAAAGAAAGGCGGATGATGGCGGGCGGGTCACGAGAAAGGAAAGAAGCTACACCGAAGACCCACATAAGCTCAGAGGAGAAGGCAACATATACAATCTGTTCCCCAACTGGCTGGCCGGTTGCCGTACGGAACTGAGTGTGTTTCTGGACCGCGGCCGATGTGTCGACTAGAGCCTCTTGGATCCATGATTCTCATTTTCCGCGACATTCGAAACTACATACGGGACAAGACGAGTGGAGAAAGGAGTGAGGGGTAATATCTCGACTCTCTTTCTGTTAGTTTTGTATGTGGGGGTGTTGACTGACAGAAATCCTCTTTTTCCAAGAAGAAAACACAGCCCTGCACTACAGCGACCATGCTCCACGAGATCCTCCTCTCCCTGTCGGGCCACCCGTCCCCCCTCCTCCGCGACGACATAGCAGCAGCGGGGGGTGACGGAGGCGGCGCCGACGCGGGGGTCAGGGCGAACAGCGGCGCAGCAGCGGGCATCACCCCGTCGGAGCGGCAGCTCCTAGGCACGGTATCGCACCTGAGCGCCGTGCACGTGCGGCTGATGACATCGACGGCGCAGATAGCCGACTCGCACCCGTCGGCCATCTGCCGGGCCGTGGCGGCCGCCATCGACTCGATACACCTCTCTGCCTTCCAGCGACGGGTGCTGGACGTGGAGGAGAGCATACTGCGAGGCGACGCGGACCTGGTGGGCGCGTACAACATCGTGCCACTGACGGCCGTGGTGGGCGAGTTCCGCAGGTGGACGAGGCCGATGGACTGGCTGTGGGAGCTGGTGCAGTTCATGTCGGCCGCGAGCGTCGGCGCCGACGGGAGGCCCGGGCCCGCGTGCCACGCCGCCGCCGTCATGGACAGGCTGCGCAGCGAACTGCAGAGCGGGTATGACGACATCGAGAGGACGGCCATGAGCCTCGTCGAGGTGGCGGAGACGGCCTGGCTCAGGCAGGTGTCTGCCTGGATTCTCTACGGGCGTCTGCCGAGCTTCGGCGCCGACGACTTCTTCGTGCAGCGGCGGCGGCGAGGGCAGCATGGCGACGATGACGATGACGATGGCGAGGGGGGGGAGGGCAAGATGGAAGAATTCGTCTGCGCGTCTTCGCTGCTGCCGTCCTTTGTCACGGCCCGCTCTGCCTCGTCCATGCTCTTCATCGGCAAGTCGCTCAACCACGTCAAGGTGCGCAGCACGATGGACTCTGGCGGCCGCGGGCTGCACCACCTGTCGTCGAACCTGTCACAGCTGTCCGGGCTCAGGTTCCCGCTCGACTCGGCCGCCTTCTCGCGCGCCATCGCCTCGGTCCGCCTCTCCCTGTCGGAGAACATGCTGCAGAGCGTGCTGCCCGTGTCCAGGGTGACAGAGACGCTCCAGCTCCTCCGGGACTTCTTCCTCCTCGGACGCGGCGAGTTCGCCATGGCGCTCACGCACGAGGCCGACGAGAGGAACCGCAACCGCTGGAAGAGGGCCGACCGCCTGACGCGCGACGGCGGCCTCGGGAACGTGACCGTCAAGGAGGGTGAGGTGGCCGCCGTGCTGTCGCGCACCTGGTCTGTCCTGGGTGCGCTGCAGGGCCAGCACGCCGACGAGGACGAGCAGCTCGAGCTGGCCCGGGATCTATTCCGTCTACATCTAGTCAAGCCGCCGTCATCGCCGGAAACGGCAGCAGCACCGTCCACAACCGGCCTCGTCACCCCGGAATCCCTCCACGCCTCCCTGGCCTCGTCCCCCTTCGGCAGCCTCCTGTTCTCGGTACCCTCCCAGCTGTCCATCCATCTCCCGTCGCCGCTAGACATGATCCTCTCCCCTGCCGATCTAGAGCTCTACTCGTGCGTAAATGCCTACCTCCTCTCCATCAGACGCGCGCACATACGTCTGACGGACCTTTGGAAGATCACGTCCCTGCGCCGACACCACCCGGCGCCCCGAGGAGCGCGCGAAGACGCCGTCGAGCTCCGCCAGCGCTGGTCCGCCCGCATGACGACGATGCGCAGCTCGTGGACGACGGCCAGCGCTGCCATCTTCTTCCTCGGCGAGACGGAAGGCTACTTCCAGACTGAAGTCGTGGCTGGTCTCTGGGGAGGATTCCACGCATGGCTCACGGGTCCCTCCTCTTCCTCCTCCGCCTCTGCCAAGAAAGAAGAGGGGAGAGATGTCGAAGAAGAAGGAAGAGAAGAAGAAGAAGAGAAAGAAGAAGATTTATGGCTCAACTCCGACTCCGATGCCGAGACGGAGGGACCACCCTACCACGACCCGCAGACGATATCCACAGCTCACGCCCTGTACCTCCAGACGCTGGTATACCGCCTCCTGCTCACGCAGCCGTGCTACACGACGGCGCTGCACGCGCTCCTGGTGCACATAGACCACCTCGTCGCCCACGCGCACCGCCTCCACGCCATCTTCACGGCCCTGGACCTCGAGGCCGACGCTGGCGTGGTGGACGCCTTCGTGGACCTGCACGCCGAGGAGGCAGAGGTCACGGCCTTGATGCGCGGCGTCGAGGCCAAGGTGAAGAGGGGCATAGCCGACGTCGTGTCCGCCCTGAGACATCTGGAGACGGACGTGACCTTTGCCGCCGCATGGGAGGGCGATGGCGTAGTGGACGCCACGGCCGACTCGGCCGACTCGCGTCACTGGGCCGGCGATATGCGCGGTGAGTATGCCGGGTACGAACCTGCCAGGGTCGGAGGTATCAACCGGCTGCTGATGAAGCTCGAATTTGGCGGCTGGTTGGGTACCGTGGGGGAAGTTGAGTATTAGTATCATTAGCATGTATTATGATTGATCAGAGATGTATTATGTTGAAGATGAATCAATAAGAGGAGTCATTGATATCGATCCACGCAAAATAAAAATTAGGAAAAAATGAGTAGTCAAGTGTTTTGATACTGATTGATGTAAATTTCTTTTTAAAAAAATGATGAGTCTACTACTACTACTCAATAATACCAAATTGAAGGAAAGATGAGAGTCAACCGTTTAATACGAATTGATGGTCAATAAGAAGAGCGTGTCAGTCAACACCAATCGATGTCAGATGGAACTTTATAAGACGAGTCTTTTTTTTTCTCGATAAATACTAGTTCATGTACTATTAGTTCATGTCTATATAAGACAACGTCATGCTCTAATTAGTTCTTTATCTTTTTCTCTCTCATTTTCCTTCTGTAGAAAATAATACTAATTAAAGTTGACTAAAAAGCGGGGGGGGGGGGGGGTAAGGGTAAATATATTAGTCAAGAAAAGGTGAATGTTGGTATCGTCTTTCTTCCTTTTATCTCCACCGTACGATATTACAGGTGCATTAGCTCCTTCTTTAAGGAGAGCCTTTACGGTTGTCATTATCGATAGTTGTATTTTTCTAGGATGACTCTCTTCGTGATAGTAACATATATATGTTTGCCAAGTCATCCTAAGGCAACAACCCCGGTACCGGGTCATCCCTTCTTCCGGCCGCATCTGGCAGCCTAAGGCAAACAGTGAAGACCAAGAAAACAAGAGAAGAAAAAAAAAAGTTTCATTCGAAAAGAGATGCATGAAAGACCGCTAGGACATGTCCAAAAACAAAAGAGAGAGAGGAAAAAAAAGGGCTAGTCAAGTAGCGACGACCAAGTAATAGTAATACTACTAAGTAATTAAAAATAGTAAAGAAAAAAATTGACTAGAAGTAGTCATGGTTAAAGAAGACCGAGAAAAAAAAAAGAAGTCGTCAACGAGAAAAGAAGGTATAATGAACGAGACAAGGTGAAATGAAATAGGAGAAGATGGAAAGTGTGATGAGAGATGGAAATAGAAATGAAAATAGTAGAATGGGCCCAACAAGTCGTCGTGGTTTGATCAGAAACCAGGAAATAATAAGTCTCGATGAGAGAAGATGATGGTAGAAATTGAAGAAGAGGAAAAGGACGAAAAAAAAAAGGGGAGGGGGGGAAGTCCCGGTGTCAGGTAGAATCATGCAAGATATACAGTGGACCGTCTTCCGTTCCGTTTCGAAGAGAGTGAAAGAAAACATCCAGGACTCATTGCTTCACTGTGGTTATATGCCACCGTGAGTAAAGTTCGTCTTTTGCATCTTGGATTGGGCAAGGTAGGAAGGGTAATAAGGAAGGAAGAGGGAGGGAGAGGAGATTCGTCTGAGGAAGAAGAAGGAGAGAGAGGGGGAGAGAGAGAGAGAACAGAAAGGGGGAAATCAATCCATTAGTAAGCAGCCACAGTATGAGCAGTCTTGATAGGACTACCCCGGTAATTCTGCGAGTGTCTACGGTGAAAGATTCCCTTCATGAGTGATCGCGACGTCATGTTGGCGTGCGTGTCCATGGTCATGGCACGGTTGGCCCATCGGCTGGGCTTCTTCACGTGCCATCTGTCCTTGATGCAGTCGTCAACGAGGGCGATGAGACCGGTGGCGATGATGATGCTTTTGGGGTCTCGAGGTCAGCCAGATGTTTTAGGAAGAGAAGAGGTTAAGAAGGGGAAGAGAGGGAGAGGGGGAGGGGGAGAGAGAGAGAGAGAGAGAGGAAGAAGAGGGAAAGAGAAAGATGCAAAGGATATAAGAAAAAAAGAAAAAAAGAAAAAAAACTCACTCAGCTACATCATTCTCCTCTAACAGACGCTCATCACTGATCCACATGTGACATGGCGGAATCCAACCGCCAGCCCACTCGTCCTCCTCGACCTGATTCGGACTCCTCACCTCGGGTGTGATGTGGGCCACGGGGGTCTGACCGCGTCCGTCGCGGCCGAGGTGGAACGAGGTGGTGCCGAGGTTGGGATCGTAGACGCGCTTCCACGAGTAGCTGTGGTCCCACCAGTCAAAGTCGTAGCGTATGGACGAGTGGCGGCCTCGGTTCCGGGTCATGTCGATGCGGGCGTAGTTGCTGAACTCGAGCTTGATGGAGTCTGTCGGCACCAGGCTCGAGGCCGGGGGCGGCGGCCTGTCGCCGGACCAGGAGTCGGTCCGTATCCGCATCGACCGCATCGAGGCCGCGTCCCACGAGGTGGAGGCGATGCTGCTGGACCCCGTCGACGGCCGCTTCGACGAGGACGCGCTGCTCCGGCTGCTGCTGCTGCTGCTCGACCGCTGGAAGGGTGACCGGAGCGTGTTCATGGCCGACGAGACGGACCGCTGGATGGCCGGGCGCGAGACCGGACGGGGCTGGGCGTAGGCCCGTTTCGAGCTGCACACCTCGCGGCCCGAGTCGCGGCAGTACCGGCGCAGCGAGAATTCGCGGCGGGCCAGGTCCTGCATGCGGAGGTGGAACAGCTGGACGGTCACGGGGTGGCGGCCGCTGCGGGGTACGAGGACGTCGACGCGGAGGTTCATGTTGCCGTCCGGGGTCAGGTCGTCGTGCCGGATCGAGAGACGGTCCAGCGACGGGAACAGGTGGGAGAAGGTGTCGGGCGTGGACGGCCTGACGTGGGGGTCGATGATGGAGGCGCGGTACTCTGGTAATACCGGGGGGATGTCGTCCTCTGTGGGGGCCGGTATGGTATCGGCGCGGCCGTGGTCGTGGGAGGCGTCGGCACCGGCCTCTTCGTCGTCGACGACGGCAAATGAAGCCGAGTCCGAGAAGACGGAGTTGTACGTCTCTACCGAGGTAGAAGGCAGCTGCTGGCATAGACCAGAGAGGTGAGCTGGTGATTGCGGCATTGCCGCTTCCTCCGCTCCCTCCTCTTCTCCTTCTCCTTCTTCTCCTTCTCCCTGTACGTCCTCTTCTTCCACGTGCTTTGCT
Source organism: Geosmithia morbida (assembly GCF_012550715.1). Classification (NCBI taxonomy): domain Eukaryota; kingdom Fungi; phylum Ascomycota; class Sordariomycetes; order Hypocreales; family Bionectriaceae; genus Geosmithia; species Geosmithia morbida. The sequence goes on from NW_023336193.1 coordinate 212,567, forward strand.
ACCCTCCTCAGGCTCTTGCCGGACTGTGCTAACGGGTCGACGGGGCGAGACTCGTAAGGAAGGGAGGAGCCGCTGTCGGCTGAGGAAGAAGATGCTGATGATGAGAAGGAGGAGGATGGGCCGGAGCACGACGAGTCGCAGAGGTCTGATGTAGATGTCGGATGCCGACCAAGGGCAGCGTGGGTAGCCATGATGTTCTTGCTGCTAGGACAGGGTACGGATGCTTGGCGAGATGGTAGCAGGTGAGGGGCTAGCTATCCGCGCATGTACAGCTTGCGTCTGTATGTGCTGCGTGTTTGTGTGTGTGTGGTGTGTGTGTCTTTTGTGTGTGGTGTGTGTGTGTGTGTGTGTCTGTCTTGTGTGTCTGTCTGTTCGGTGTAAGAGGGGAGGAGGGAGAGATGGCAATGGTAAGGAGATGGGAGGTCGAGGTGGGAGGATATATCTAGGCAGTGCGAATCGAGAGGTGAGTTGTGATGGTGAGATATCAGTACATGGGACAGGTGGCAGACGTCGTCAGGCAGAAAGGGTCTCGTCAGGGAAGATGGGGAAGAGAGAATACGGCGGTCGACACTGAGCAGTACTGGATTCGTCGCAAGGTGATTCACGATGGATGCAGGCGGGTCAGAGACCATTAAAAGACCGGCAAGCGGACTAGGGGACCGGACCGCAGTCTTGGGTGGTGGGTGAGGAGCCAGGCACCAAGACCGAGGGCCAGCAGTCAGAGGCAGAGCGGAGAGAGGCGCATGATACTACGTCGCAGTTGAGTGCTAAGGATGCGACCGAAACGAGTAATGGAGGTGCACGCTCGCAATACTCGGAATGTCCGTGTACAGTACTCGTACAATGCAGACGGTAATATACTGCAATGCCACTACCAGTACGAGCAATATTCGGCAGCAGTGAAGTGAACCGGGGTTAGAGAGAGAGAGAGAGAGAGAGATAGATAGAAAAGAGGCGCAATGCTTGGGTGTGCGTGGTACTCATCGAGTGACGGACGGGCATATCGTTTCCTATCCCCGCTACCGACACACGACGGTACCCAGACCTTGCTCCTCGGGTGCGGCAGGGGCCCCACGCGCGACACAACGGCGAGGAGAGCAAATCATTGCCGGTACCATGGGAGCGTGCACGTGTCCTTGTCCGAGTCGTCTGAGTGTGCTGAAGGGGGGTGGCCCGGATGGACGAATGCAGGAATGCAAGGCGTGCATATATTACTGGATTGAACTCGGACTGGCCTGTCTGGGAGAGAAGGAGAGGGAAAAAGAAAAAAAAAAGAAAAAGAAAAAAAAGGGAAAAAAAGAAAGAGACTGCGGCAACCTGCCAAGCTATCGCGGGGGTCAGGTCCAGATTCCAACGTCACGCCACTGGTGTGTGTGTGCGTCTCGTCTCGTCGGGCAGCTGACTCTGTCTCTCTGGTTGGTCCCTATGGGTGAGTGCCAGACTCCTTCTGCTGCAGGTTGCGGTTGGCTCTATCCGTCGTCGCTGGGCACAAATGATGTCTGCAGTGCACGGAGCAGCAAATGCAGGGTACCCGTACAAGTACCCGTACCGGGTCTCTTGTCTATCTCTTGCCAGGACATCTATCTCTCTGTGTGTGTGGGTGAGAGAGAGAGAGAGAGAGAGAGAGAAGAGGGTCGAGGTGCTGTTGTGTAATGACGTCCGTTTTCCCCATCTTCTTTTTTTTTTCCCCTTCTCTCATGCTCACTCTCTGTGACAGTCTGTAATGATAGAAATGATATATTATGCGGCGTCCAACGTCGGTGTTGTCAGTGGAACCCCTCTTCCTCCACCTCTATCATAATCATATCGATCTGGTTGCCGGTCCCGCGAGCATGATAGATGAGAAATATTGATGGCAGCATCGACGGCAAACGGACGATGACGATATCGTTTGTCTGATGATGAGGATATTGAGGATTGATGATGATGACGATGATGATGGTGGCCTATGCTTGGCATACGAACGGAACGTGACGGGCCAAGCAACATCGTGAAGGATGCAAAGAGGCGAAAGGCGGAAAGCGGCGTAGTCCAGGAAGGAAATCTCCTGATTGCGGGATTAGCAATCGCGACCGTCGCTCCTTCTCTCTCCTTCTCTCTCTCTCTCTCTCCTTCTCTCTCTTTAACTTCTTTTGCACTTCACTTTTTCTTCTATTTTTTTTTTTAATAAAAAAAACCGTCCAATAGCATCTCCAATAGCAACTTCCGATTTTACCCGCCTCGTTTTCACCTTCCCCCCCTCCAAGTCAAGATGATTATAGACATTTCTTACCTACCCGGTATTCGCATCTTTGATCCTCCTCCGTCTTTCATCCATATCACCGCATATTAATCTGTATCTGTACTGTTATCATAATATATACTATACGTAATGTACATGTATTATAATACTGTAGCGATAACACGCATATAGTACTGCATACACATACTCATGACACGAATACACACATCATCTGACTGACATTCTGGTCTAACGAAGAGAAGAAAGAGGGAGGAGAGGGACGGGCTCAGACAGCAGAGCCAGCCATGATGTAATAAATCAATAGATGTGCGTCTCTGACCGACCAATCGCGATGATGATTGATGGGACGTGCAATAGAATGCATTATAATCCTCGTACATATATAATACTATCATCCACGTATCTTATCATTCGTGATCCGCCTTCTTCACGACTCTTGTGCTGCTGCTGATGATAGCCGTACAGCTGTCCGCGGTTGATCCAATCTCTCACATCATTGACACCCAACCGTGCCACGACCCAACCTCTTATGACGGCCATATCTTTCCTTCTTGTTCTCTTCCCCTCTGGACGGGAAGGATGAGGCTAGACTGGAAGGAGAAGAAGAAGGAGAAAGGGTACGAGCGCCCTTACCTCTCCTTACATGTTATGGCCTCTATGCGTACTCGATGAGGCTGGTCCGTCTCGTTCAGAGGATAGCCATCTCTCTCCGTAAGGAGAGATATAGCTTCATCAACAGAATCCCTCGATAGTCTTATTTTTTTTCTTTCTTTTTTTAGAAAAGAAAAGAAAAATCTTCAAATATTTTCTACAACTCTTCTTCGACATGTCGAGAACTAACAATTCCTCCTCCTCCCTATTGTACTACTGATCAGTAGATACTTATAACATGCATGTGCGACCTTATTCACCCGACCGTCATGAGCAGACGTTTCGACCAACCGTCACAGCTGAATGTGGTGAACACCACCGAGATGTGTTGGAAGCTGCCTCGCTCAAACCCTTCAGTTTTGCTCCCATGCTTTTCTCAGATGACACACACACACACACACACACACACACACACACATACACACATACATACTCGATAGACTATCCTCGACATGTGAATCAGCGAAAAGATGGAAAGATAGGGAAAGAGATCCGTTGAGCAGTGATATCAATCGTTGAGCCATGTCGACCAAAGTGTCTAGAAAAGGGAATTAATATGCACAGTATATATGTTACGATACCCCCTCTACATACAGGTCAACTCATCAACTCCCAATGATGACCATTTTTCCTTACTATGACGATATGCACGACGAGTCAGGGTCGTATTCGTCATATATGTTGGAGAATAGAAGAAAGAAAGAGAGAGAAAGAGAGAGAGAGAGAGAGAGAGAGAGAAAAGAGAGCTGTCAACTGTACGGATCCGCGGGATCATCTTGGGGGAGATATGATGAGTGCCATGCATGTATCCTAATGCGACAACATCACCGTCGACTCCCTCGCCGTCGACAACCCCCCCTTGGGGCAAGTCTAGACGACGGCATGCCAATCGAGTCCGATCATCCCCAATTGCCATCCTGGTGGTCCCTTGAACCGACGGAAACTGAAAGAAGACGAGGTAACAGATCAGCAGGCCAAGTCTGATCCGTACATGTAATATGAATACATGCTACATGCCACATGCTCATATATTTATAAATGTGTCAATACATGTAATACATGTAAATATATGTATATATATATATTACAGACTCACCGTATATCTGAGATACCGTCATCTATCCGACGTCCCATGTGGCCATCCCAATCCCTGCTCTCCATCTTTATAACGAACAACTCCAGACTCTGGAGAGAGACCGAGAGCGCAGACGAGATCAGACACACAAACACACACACACACACACACAAATCGATGGATGAACCGCTCTGACCCCGGACAGCGGAGCCTCTCCCCATTCAAATGGGGAGAGGGAAAGAATAGAAGAAAGAATGAAAGAAAGGAGAAGAATAAAATAAAGGAAAAGAAGAAGAGAAGAGGAGAGAAAAGAGAAGAGTCAATCCCGCCCGCGGTCCGGCAAACTCGGCTCGTTGACAGAGCAGAAACTTGCAATCGAGATAGGAGATGGACCGGTGCGATGTCGGATAAGAATGACGGCGGATTAGGATGTTATATAATATGATGCTTTGTCGGAAATTCTCACCAGAATTGATGATATCGCTTCAACCTCTCCACGAAAAATCAAGCGAAGCTGGGGGGGTATGGATAGAATGGTCTTGACAAATGCTCGGCGTCTTACTTGCCGGTTGTCAGGTCAGGGTAGCCCACTCTCCGAAGACCGGACCGGAGACCTTACGCGGGACGATGGATGAGTTCCAATCCGGTAAAGCCGTCTTAACTCCAGAGAGGAGTAGCGAAAAGTGGAGAGGTGTATGTGCATACGTCTTTTGGGCCATTCTCTTCCTTTTGTTCTTCTTCTTTTTTTTTTTTTTTTCTTTCGGGAAAGAGAGAGAGAGAGAGAGAGAGAGAAAACAAAACGGTGACATAAAGAAAGAAAGAAAGAGAGAGAGCAAGACATCCAGGATAAAAAAAAAACAAAAAAAAAAAGAGACTTGCACGCAAAACAACACAACACGTACATGTGTGCACATGAGATAGGCACACAACGACCGAATGAACGGCTCCGATGCCGAAGGTCCAGTCTCTCGGGGACGGGGACGAAGACGGGAGGAATCCATAGAGCCGGACGTGGAGAAACCGGCAACGATACCGTCCAGCCCAGCGGATGACGATGAAGGCGCCACCACTGACCGTGATCCGGATGAACTCGACGGCGGTGGATTGATCGACGAGGAGAACAACGATGGCCACCGACCCACCATGCGCGAGATCCGCTCCCACAGCCGGAGCAAGAGCCTGTCCCGAGCGGCTCTCCCCGGCAGTATCCTCGGCAGCGTCGTGGGAGGAGGAGGAGGGGAAGGAGGAGGGAGAGGAAGAGGAATCGGCACGGCCGTGGACCGTTCCGTGTCCCGACCCGAGTCCATATTGTCGCGCATCCGGTCGCGACCCAGGCCAGGCTTCACCCACCCCCTGATGGCGTGGCCGACGTCGCCGGATCACGTCGTCGACTTTGACGGTCCCGACGACCCGTACCACCCCCTCAACTGGGCGACGTGGAAAAAGGTGGTCACCACCGGCCTGTACGGGCTCATCACCATGTCGGCCACGTGGGCATCGTCGGCCTACGCCGCCGGCACGGAGCAGGTGGCCGACGAGTTCGGCGTCGGCCGCCAGGTCGCCACCTTGGGCACCAGCCTGTTCCTCCTCGGCTTCGGCGTGGGACCGCTGCTCTGGGCCCCGCTGAGCGAGGTCTACGGCCGGAGACCGGCCGTCATGCTGCCCATGCTGGTGTCCGTCTTCTTCAGCTTCGGGAGCGCCACGGCCAAGGACCTCCAGACCCTCATGATCACCCGCTTCTTCGCCGGCTACTTCTCGTCGGCACCTGTCAGCAATACCGGCGGTGTGCTCGGCGACCTGTTCACCGCGTCTACGCGTGCCGTGGCCCTCATGGGATATGCGCTGGCTGTCGTCACCGGCCCGGTAATAGGTGAGCACGTCGACCTGCCGTCTTCTTCTCCCCCCCCCCCCCCCCCCCCGTGGCTGACCTGGACCAGGCCCCATCGTCTCTGCCGCCGTCGTCCAGCAAGACGATCTCGGCTGGCGCTGGACCGAGTACCTGACGGGGATGCTGCAGGCGGCCGTCCTCGTCGTCGGCGTCATCTTCATCGACGAGAGCTACCCGCCCGTGCTGCTGGTGTACAAGGCGCGGCGGCTGCGCTTCGAGTCGGGGAACTGGGCGCTCCATGCCCGGTTCGAGGAGTGGGACGTCAGCGTCGCCGAGATGGCCAAGAAGTTCCTGGTGCGTCCGGTGCAGCTGCTGACGACGCCCATCTGCTTCCTGGTGGCCCTGTACGCGAGCTTCTGCTACGGCATCCTGTACATGCAGCTGGGCGGCATCCCCATCATCTTTGCCGAGCACCGGGGCTGGAACCCGTTCGTGGCCTCCCTGGTCTTCCTCAACATCCTCATCGGCGTCTTCCTCGGCTGCGGCGTCAACTTCCTCAACCAGAAGCACTACACCAAGGCCTACCGGGCCGCCGGAAACAGGCCCGTCCCCGAGCGGAGACTGCCACCCATGATGGTGGGCGCCGTCCTCTTCAGCGCCGGCCAGTTCGTCACCGGCTGGACGGCCGATGCCGAGTACCACTGGATCATCCCCTGCATCGGCTTCGTCCTGTTCGGCACCGGCTTCTTCACCCTCTTCCAGGCCGCCCTCAACTACCTGGTCGACACGTTCCAGGCCAACGCCGCCTCTGCCGTGGCTGCAAACACCTTTCTGCGGTCCGTCTTTGCGGCCGCGCTGCCGCTGGTCGTCGGTCCGATGTACCACAACATCGGCATCGGACCGGGCATGTCCATCATGGGCGGGTTCGCCACTCTGCTGATACCGGTACCGTACGTGTTTTTCATCTATGGTAAGAGGATAAGGGCGAGATATAAATGGTCCAAGGCTTCGGTATACGATGAGAAGTAGACGACGTCTAGCTTTCTATCTTACGTTATTTTCGTCTCTGTTCTCTTCTTTCGTTTCTTCCATCGAAAAAATAAAATAAAAAATGAACAGATGTTTGTGTGTGCATGGCAGTCGCGTACTGCTGTCTGGCCCGTGAGTCATATGAAGTCAAAAATAGGACGGAGGGAAGGAGCATCGTATCCGGTTCAAGGGGAAGAAGGAGCGCCTGAAGACGGACACTTTGGAGCATCGTTGTGCCGACTCTCCTATTCTGGCATCTGCTGCTCATACGTTGGACAAGCCCTCCCCTGTGATCGAGCTGCTCTTGTCTATCCCTGATCAAGGGAAAGAAGAGAAGAAGAGAAGAGGGAAGAGGTAGGAGGGGGGGGAAGAGGGATAGAGGAGAACGGTATCTATCTATCTATACACGACGTCTGAAAGATCCCCTCTCGTATTCTTGCAAAGCTGGCAGCAGAGGAAGGCCCACGCGCCTTACTGCCTGATCAAATTCGCATCATCAATGAGCTCCCTTCCGGCTTCCTTCCGGCTCCCTTCCCTCTCTTCCCGGCACGTTGCTCATCGTGGCCGAGCCGGTATGGAGCTGGGTACAGGGTATGCCAGTCGCAGATGCAGTATGTCTGGGCCGTATGCACGTAATATCAATCTTTGTAGGCAACACGGGACCGGGTTTTCAGGAGACGACGACACCATGGCTGACAGAAGGAAGGGAGAAATCATCGAGGACGATAATCTACGATATCCTGCCGGAATCACCGTCTCGACAGCACGCTCTTCTCCTCGGCCCTACGATCCGATCCTACGGACCGAGTTTGATGATGCCCCGGTCACCTGATGAACGAGAACCCTGATGGACGTATCTGGCCATCAAGGTGCGCAGGAGCGACATGACGGCGACTTTCATTCGCCAACAAAGGGCCACGACGACCATGCCACGGACCCTCTGAACCATCCGTGATGGTGTCTCGACCCCCCTCTCCGTCCTTTCTATTCAAAAGGGTGTGGTCAATCCTGAAATGTTCCCAACCATTGTCTGGAAGATGCAAGATATGAGAAGAAGACGGAGCCAGGAAAGGGGGAGGGGGGAAGGGAGGATGGGGTATATAAGAGTCGAGTGGCTTCCCTCTCTCCCCCCCCCTTTCCTCTTCTCCTCCTCCTCATCCGTGAAGAAAAAAAAAACACCATCTCCAGATTCCCTCTCACGACTAAACACACAGTGAAGAGTCATGAGCAAGACATTTTTTTAGAGAGAGGGAGGGAGTTTGAGAGAGAAAAAAAAGGAGGAGAGAGAGAAGGGGGAGAGAGAGGAGGAGGAGGAGAGAAAGGAGAAGGAGAGAACGGAGAGAGAGGAAGGAGAGAGAGGAGAGAGAGGAGAGAGAGAGGAGAGAGAGGAGAGAGAGAGAAGAGAGAGAAGAAGAAGAAGACGAGGAGAAGTGGCCATCTCCTACCTCCCCAAAAGACCGACACTCCTCTTCCGTCCATCTCTCCGACCCTCTCTGACTTTTCTCTCGGAACAAGGTTTTTTTTCTTCTTCATCCCGGGGGACACAGCCCATGCTATCTCACGTACCATGCCATATCTGGTGATTATAATGCCTCAGAAAGATTGGCAGATTCCTTTCCTCTACCCCTCTCTTTCCTTCCCTTCAATGTCCATGATCCGCACACGCCCAACTCACGTCGCCACTGGCCTCCCCCCTCCTCCCCTCCTCCCTCCCCCTCCCCCTTGCTGGACGCAGAACATCTCCTGACCAGTCGGTTCTTCTTATTTATCATCGCTCTCAGCGGCTAACAAGCCTTTTCCTCTTCTTTCTTTTCTTTTTCTTTTTCTTTTCCTCTTTGTATCATGCCCCCCCCCCTCGCCCCTCCATTCCCTTTCCCCGCCCCTTTCATTATGACCGTGGGGGTTTCATTAGGTCGGGTTCTATCGAACGAGCATGTCCTCGGAGGCTTTTCTCAGGTCTCCCCTTCCCCCCCCCTTTCCCCTCCCTCTCTGCTTGCTAAGCTCCTATGGCCTTTTTTTTTTTTTTTTGCTCTCTACTGCGATCCGCCATGTTCCAGATATACGAATCTGTGGTGCATCATCTTCCATTTACGTAAGGAAAGTGAGTGTTTGCTTTATCACGCTACTTTTATCTTATTTTATTGCTCGTTGCATGATATAGGTACTCCTTCCCATGACCACCTGAAGGAGAGTACAAGGTATGACGGGCGTTAGCCGAGATGACCCCCACCTGGACAGCTGATGGAAGACGGATTCTATTTCCTGTTATTCACTCCTGCTCCTCTCCCCTGCCTCTGGAAGGGGTTGGGAGATCGGGCGCGGCTGATCGGACTGGAGTACTCTCTTCGGTCGGGGTTCACGGTCGAACAACGTCGACCTCGGGGTCGACCTCGGGTGACGGGGAAGAGACGTGGGGAGAGGAATGTCTGCTCAGACACGGATGTCGTGTACACACACAACAGGCCTACACGAAACCGGTATGTATGTGCGTGCGCGTGTGCGTGTCATGATACTCTCTCCCCGTCTCGACTCCAGAGGTTTCACAGCATTCCCTCCGAGAGAAAACCAGGGCTCGGTATGGTTTCCTCCATCGGGGAGGGGGGGGGGGGGGGGGGAGGAGGGGCGAGGAAGTCGTCGAGTGGGCCGGACGACATCACAGGTACGAGCACATGTGGACTGACCCCGCACGGTGGATTCGTGTCAGATGAGTTGGAAGGAAACCTGCTGGGCAGATGGGGGGGGCTCTGCCAACTGGGCCATGCTCTCTGACCATTCCCACCCAGTGCCATCCAGCCAAGTGGTCATCGACCTTGGTCCCAGCACCTAGTGAAGATCAGTGATGGGATCAGCATGAAGTGTGCGTGCGTGCGTGTGTGCGTGCGTGTATGTGTATGTGTATGTATGTGGCCTACACGTTATCACACCCTATTACCGTCGACGGGAATACTCTTCTCTTCCCTCTCTCCATCTCTCTCTCTCTCTCTCTCTCTCTATGTGTGTGTGTGTGTGTGGGTATGTGTGTGTGCCTCTCTCTCTCATATATTATAGGCACACACACACAGATATATATATATATACATGTCATATACATCATCGTCTTCCCTGAATGCTCCACCACAAAACTTGCAGGGTGATATCGTCTTGGCAAAACTGGTGGTGATGACATGTCTGTACGAGCATCGCACTCAACCTGGTAGGAAGAAGGATTCTATTACCCGAAATAGGAAGTCTTCCCACCAAAAAACCGCAAAAAAGAGAAGAAAAAAAAAGGGGAAAGACATCAGACAGGGTATAGGCGCTAACTCGGACGGGCCGTTCTCGATGAGGTGGAGAGAGAAAAGGGGGGCGACGTTTCTTCCGTCGTCGTTTGTGTGTGTGTGTGTGTATGTGGGACGTCCAACAGAGGCATGACTATAGTATCACTCTTTTCTGCGCATGTCCAAGTTGAGCGTATCATATGCTACTCTCCGTTCCACGAGAGACGGAGTAACATCACAGCCAGTCACCCTTCCTCCTCATATCCTTCCGAGAACGAACAGAGAAGCCGAGAGCCAAGAGTGAAGCTTTCCGCACGTCTCACGTCTCCTCCCCCCCACCTGATCACGGACCTTGGAACCTCATGGGGACGTGTCCTATCCCTTCCATCCGTTTAGTCTGGTCAAGTCACGAGTGTGGGAGATAGTTCTGACATTATATATAACATGTATCTGTATACATATAACAGTATATATAATACGTATACATATCATATAGGAGAGGTGGACCGCGAGGTATACTTTTGGTATCGTCACGGCCAATTCTGTAGAAAAAGGGCCCGTTTCTTCACGACTTATACTGGTTTCAGCCTCTGTCCCCGAAGCTATACCCTCTCTTCTCTCCATTTAATCATTTATCGAATGATTTACATGTCCTCCTCTTCACGAATCACCATCTCGCTCCCGACACCATACCCATGCTGATACCTCCTTTGGGGGGGGGGGATCCCTGCGGCTTGGACTATGCTGATCCGCTCATGCGATCTGCACATGTACTCGTACTCGTACATATACTTCTGTCGTACATACGGATGCAGTACCACGCATGAGGATGGTATCTTTATTATTATTTATTTACTTGTTTACTATTCTCTCTCTCTCTCTCTCTCCCCCCCAGAGGTCCCACTTGTAAGGTGTATGTCAACGGTATCGTACAGAGGGACGGACGGACAACAGAGAGATAGAGAGAAGGATAGGAGAGAGAGAGAGAGAGAGAGAGAGAGAGAAAAGTCTCGTGAGGTCTTGCTCTGTTTAAACCCCCAGCTAAAAACGCCTATAAGTAGCCATCTTCTCCCTCCCTCCTCTTCATTCTCCTCTCCCTTCCCTTCCTCTTCTTCTCCAGCACACATCTTCTCAGCCCGACAAAGACTCATCAGAAACCACCCAAGACCAACAACACCCCCTCCCCCAAACAAATCATCATCATGTCTCCCTGGTATTTGATCTCTCTCACCATGTGACTGTTCCAAGGGGCATCTGTACGATACTGACTCCTGGTTCTCATAGCACCTGCGCCACCTGCAACTGCGCCGGCTCTTGCGATGCCTGCAAGTGCGACTCTTGCGGCGTGAGTTTCAACCAGATCCCCCCCCCCCCCAAAAAAAAACCTCTCTTTTCTTCTTCACCAGCAGCCAAGCGTATGAGGATATATGAACATGGTAAACTGACATCACGACAGCACTAAACATTCCTTGCCAAACACCACCACCCCGCCCCATCCTATCCAGACCGTGTCCGTCTGCCCAAGAGCTCTCGAGGCCCGTGATGGAACGAGAGACAGCGACACCTCGACCATGACGTGACCGACGAAAGGACGGATAGGATCCGGCCCTCGGCGTGGTCTTCTTTTTTCTTTGTATCTCAGCGAGGAGACTCTCATATCTTCGAACGGGTAGAGAAAAATACTACAATAGGAACAGGCTTGGATTCTGTCTGCTGTACTGTTGATGTATTTAGCTGCTAGCAATCGAATATGGGTTTTTTTCTCTCTTGCAACATGCTTTTCCTTCTTCCTCGGCAAATTTGTAGCTTCTATTTCTTCTTCTTCTTGGAAGACTCGGTAGACTCTGTTCCTCTTTTCCCCCTCGGATTCGGTAGGCTATTACGTAGTATTATCCTGGGAGCATACAAGTCACAAGTCACCTCTTGGAAAAAGACGTCGGGCACTTTTCGACTTACACGCCCAACCTAAAAAAAAAAAAAAAACATATGATCTCATGAGCTACATGACGGGGAGAAAAAAAAGAGAAAAAAAAAACCTCAAAAGCGACTTACACAAGCTTGATACGTCCCAGTTAGGCTGGGGTGGAGCTCTGTCCCGAGAGGGAAGATTACCAGTAATAAATATTATTAATATTATGTCTGCTTTTTTTTTCCGGGTGCGGGGGAATCGACCAAATCAAACCGATTCACTTTAACAAATATTGCTGTATCGAGATGAAGAGATGTCGTTGTTATAATGTCAAGGTCAAGAATACAAATTAGGAATTATGATCAACTAGGACATACAGGTCGATTCAAAAGAGATGCTAGATTGTGTGTGTGTGTGTGTATGCTTGTATGGGTATATATATATTTTGCGTGTGCGTGTATGCGTACATATATTATGCGTGTATGCGTATATATATTATGCGTGTATGCATATATATATATATATATATATATATATATACATATGATGCGTGTATGCGTTAAATCTACCGTCTTCTCAGACCTCGGATAGAGTCTTGGAGCTCCCACGCGAGCCGACATGTTCCACCTCCACGGCCTGAGCGGTCTTCTCACCATGCCGGCGAGAACCGTCGACGGCGGCCGCAGCAGGGCTGCCGGTCACGTCACGACGGCTGACCGGACGGGCGATGCGGGTGGAGGAGAATTTGCGGGCGCTGACCTTGCGCTCGAACAGGATGTCGAGCTCGGCGTAGGTGCGGCCCTTGGGCTCGGGGAGGCGGAAGAAGGTCCAGACGAGGCAGACGAGGCAGGTTCCGGCGAAGAAGTAGGCCGATCTGGCGCCCCAGTCCCAGGCGGACGGGTTGAGCATGTTGGGGGTGATGACGTTGGCGAGGATGGCCATGACGTTGTAGCAGTTGCGGGCCAGGACGATGGACTTTGTGCGCATCCGCGTCGACGTCAGCTCCGACACGAGCGAGTAGCAGACCGGACCGACGGTGCAGTCGTAGGCGAAGGTGTAGAGCAGCAGGAGGGAGCCGACGGCCCACTGGACCGCTCCGTCCTGGCGGGCCGCGCCGCCCGACGACGACGACGAGTACGAGTAGGCGCCGCAGGAGCCGATGACCAGCAGGAGGACCAGCATGGACAGCTGACCGGCCAGGTAGAGCGTCCTGCGGCCCAGCCTGACCATCAGGAACCACGACGAGACGGTCCCGACGGCGCCGAGCGCGTACTGGCCCAGCGACAGGGTGAAGGAGTCGGCCACGTCCATGCCGGCGTTCTGGTAGAAGTAGGTCGAGTAGCCCATGAGCGAGCAGCCGACCCAGTGCTGGGCCATCCAGGCGGCGCAGACGATCTCGGTCCGCCGCAGGTTGACGCCCCGGAAGAGGTCGAGGTAGGTGGTGCCCGCCAGCTGGCCCCGCTCCAGCTCGTCGGTGTGCACCATGGCCGACATGGCCCGGTCCAGGTCGCGGTCGGACGCCCGGTCGGCCAGCCGGGCCAGCGACCGCCGGGCCTCGTCCAGGCGGCCCCTCCGGATCAGCCACCACGGCGACTCGGGCGCCATCCAGATGCCGACGGCCAGCGGCACCGGCCACGCCCACTGCAGGGCGAAGGGGATCCTGTAGCCCCAGTCGTCGTCGCGGCTCAGCATGGCCCGCATCACGCCCGACGCCGCGAGCTGGCCGATGACCCAGCAGAGGTTGACGTACGTCGTCAGCTGGGCCCGGAGGTGGGTCGGGCACACGTCGGCGGCGTAGGTCGGCGCCAGGGTCTGGAAGAAGCCCCACGGGACCCCGACGAGCACCTCCCCGACCAGGAGCACCGGCAGCGTCTCGCTGAAGAAGATGATGAAGGTGAAGGCGACGCAGGCCGCGAGCGCGCCCACCAGCGTCACCCTGTACCCGTAGCGGTCGGCCACGAAGCCGTTGAGGAACAGGCCGAGGATCTGGCCGGCCTGGGCGCCGTTGGACAGGCCAGACTGCCACTGAGCCGTGAGCTCGTAGCCGACCGCGCCCGAGGCCGACTCGCGCCGCACGCCGTACTTGGCCTTGAAGGGGGGGTAGGCGTACAGGTTGTTGAGCATGGTCTGGTCGAAGCCCTCCATGATGATGCACGTCGACACGAGGATGGACCAGAGGCAGGCCCGTCGGTAGATGCGCAGCGAATCTTTCAGACCCATGGAGTGCTCGACGTCGATGGCCCGGGCCGCGGCCTCCTCGGTGGTCGTATGCATATCGACAGTCTTGTTCTCGGAATCCATGATGCGTGTAAAAAAAATGGTTGTCGTAGTAGTGGTAGTAGTAGTAGTAGTAGTAGTAGTAGTGGTAGTAGTAGTAGTAGTAGTAGTAGTAGTAGTAGTCGGGGCAAAAGGCTTGGGAAGTCGTGACTTGATATTCTCCCTCTCTCCTTCTCTCTCCTCCCTCCCTCTCTCTCTCTCTCTCTCTCTCTCTATTCTGTCAACTTCCCCTAATGGTGAAGATGAAGTCTCTTGAGCTTCAATCCTGCCTTGTGTATGCTTCTTGTGTGTTCAGGCCTAGAAGATGTGTGACTGATGACCGATGTTGGGATCATACAGACACGAGACGGAAGTATTCAGCTTCAGCGTCCAATGTTGTCAGGTTGATGTCAGCTCGAGGAGACGGAGGCGATGCCCACGAGCTCTACCAAAAAAAAAAAAAAAAAAAAAAAACACGAGTTATAGGAGCAGTCAATATCGTAACCGGTTCATATGCCGAACAAGACACGGCTTCTTATATCGGACCAGGGCGCGTAGACGAGAATACAAGGCGGGATGGTGCGTCGTGGTCGTGGTCGTCGTGATCGTAGTCCGAGGGCGGCCCCACCCTCCTCCCCCCCCCCCCCCGCCCCCCCCCCCCCCCCCCCCCCCCCCCCCCCCCCCCCCCCCCCCGGCTCCCCCCTTGCCTTCTCGCCTCCTCTCCCCTCTCTCTACCTCTTGAGCTCTTCTACCGACAGGCTCGAGCCCAGGTTCTATGGAAGGGGCGTCGGCGGCGTCGGCAGGGTCGGCAGCTACGGGATTTTCAGGGAAGCTGGAGATTTCCCCGGGTTCGACCCAGGAACGTGGGTGACAAGAGTGCGGGGGAGGGGAGGGAGCGTGCACGCGGCAAGCGTTCGGTAGTAAATAATATATGGCTGCGAGGAGTGACGCCGAAGCACTGCCGTCTGGGGGATCAGAGGTAGGAACAGGGTGTGTGGCAGGATGGCAACCAGCAGGCGAAAGAGAGGATGTGATCATGCAAGTGTGTGTGTGTGTCGGGTGTTTTTGCGTATGCTGTGTGCGTGTGTGCGTGTGTGTGTGACATCGGAAGCTGTCGTGGGCTGTACCCCTTTCGAGCAGCAAGCAGCATCAACAGCAGCAGCAGCAAGAGGAGAAGCAAGAGAAGAAGCAGAAATAGAAAGATCTGGTCATGTTACTCTTCACATTTCCCCTCCAAAACCACCACTCACTCCCCTTGACTATACATACACATACGTCCATGTTGACGCCCCCGCTCTCTCTCTCTCTCTCTCCTCTCTCTCTTTCTCTCTTTCTCTCTTTCTCTCTCGTCCTCCCCTCCATTTTTTTTTGTGGGGTATGTACCCTTTTTCCCTCCCCTTTTATTGATTGATTGATTGATTTATTATTATTATCACTATCACTATTGTTATTACTGCCCCTAAGTAGTTCCTGGGGGAGGAAGTGGGGTGACTGTCGTCTCTCTCTCTTTCTCTCTCTCGCCGTGTGGCCTCGTCGGTCCGACAGAAAAAGGAAGCTGCCCCCCCGGATCTGTAACTAGTGCGTCGATACATACGAGTACAGAAATTAAAAATATTCAATATTCAATATTAAACATTAAAAAAGAAAATAGAGAATAAAAGAGCCATCCAGTAATACGAGCAGGTCTACGGAGTACTCCGTAGTCACTCTGTATTCGGGCCGAGCCAGAGTCTTTCTCTGGGTTCGCATGACCAAAGAAAGTCCAAAGGGGGAAGGAAGAAGTAGAAGAATAAAAAAGAAAAAAGAAAAAATAAAGAGAGAGAGAGAAAAGAAAAAAAGAAAAGGGGGGGTGGTGGTGCAGATGCTCCGTCGTGTGGCTTCTGAAGAAGGCCTCGTTTCTTCTCGAGGGGAGAGAGGATTTCCTGGGGAAAAAGGGTACAGGAGCAAGGGTCGTCGACGCCCCGCTCAGTCTGTAGAGGGATAATAATATATTACGAGTCATGGAGACTCTTACGGGTTCTCGTTCTCGATGGGGGGGAGGGGGGGAACAAGAGTTTTTTTATTCTTTACACGAATTTGCCATCAAGATGATGAGGAAAAGAGAGTTGAAGGAGAATAGAATAGAAAATCGGTGCCTGCATATCATCGGCATTATATATTACATGTTACGAGGGACCTGACATGCTGACACCCTCTTGAATGGGGTGGGTGGGTTGCAAGATGCTTCTCTCTACTACTGTTTACTATTATGGTTACTCCTCCTCCTCTTAGTAAAGAATAAACAAAATAAACAAGATAAACAAAATAGAAAAGAAGAAGAAAAAGGTAATACGTGCAACTTCAGCCAATACCGTCTACTGCCCATGGCCTGATGAATATGGAAATGATTAGGAGATCAGGCTTTCAACTGTCGCGGTGGGAGAGCATCGTATATATCGTCTCTGCTGCATATCCGATACCAGGAGCTAGGAGAGAGAGTTGAAGCTGGCCTGGAGAGACAAGAGACAAGACGAAACGAGGAGAACTGGAGATTGATGTGTTCAATTGTATGAAACCCCCCCCCTTGGTGTGTCTTTGCAACCTACAAGCTATTATTACAAGTTTGTGGACCGTATGATAAATAAGCAACGTAATACATCTCTGTGTCTCCCGTTCTATCATCAGCTGATGAGCTGAACGGAATGCGGGACGATTCAACCTCACTTTCCTTCCTTTCATGGTATTATATATACACGAGTATGTGGTCTTCTTCTTCTCTTCTTCTTCTTCTTCTTCTCGATGCATGTACTCTTTCGAATAGTATGAGCTAGCCACAGCATATTGTCATGCGTATATATCATCGTCAGCACCCGGTCCCACGAAATCCCCTCGGACATTCGTCTCGTTTCTCTGACGATGTCACTGCCGAAGATACTGGACCTCGGCTGTCATTCAGCCATACCCGGAGAAGAGGAAAGCGGATTGGCAGGAAAGCCGACTACCATCTTGGTGTGTGGCCTTGTCGGGGAAGGGGTGGATGCATGATGAGGACGGGATAGCATGAGCACACGCACACACACGCACACACACGTACACACATGTACACACATACATGCACACACACACACACACACACATACACACACACATATATATATATATATGTGTGTGTGTGTATGTATATATGTATATATATATACATGATACACACAACATGGTACGGTTCTGCACGCGCATGTAGAGATTCTCCTTCTACATACAGGTCTACCTCTCTCTGATGATCAGGCGAGATAGGTTCGGCCCGATCCGTGAGTCCGATGCCCCCGTAGCATCCATATCATGACCCTCTACGGAGTAATGATGGCCCATTTTCGAAGATGTCGAACTCGCCGGTGACATACCGAGAGCTACCGGCATCATCTTCCACCGCACTGTCAACGCAACACTGTAATCTGCACTCTACCTTCTCTACCTTCCAGTCATCCTCTGAGAGACATGGCGGTGGGCAATCATATCTCTCTTCTCTTCCGTGGCAGGCATGATGTAGGAGCACATGTACGCATCACATGCGTGGCTATATTCGACAGCATCTTTTCTCCCTCTTCCTCTCTTCCTTCCTCCTCCGTCCGTCCAACGCGACCGACATCAAGGCTGCATCGTGAGTAGCGTAGCGATGCCTATTCAGATGCCTGTACAGACCTGACACCTGTACCTGATACCTGTACCTGATACCTGTACCTGGACTACTAGTACCTGTTCGTACGGCAACTCCCCCGCGCACCCCAGCTGTGCCTGTCCATCAGTCGTCGGCCTCTTGAGGTACGCGCTCGAGTTCCAAGGGGTCCAGACGTCCCTTGAATGTCCCGCAGGCGGTCGACGCCGCACTCTCCATCTGCATCCGATGGAGAATCCGGGGAAATGCTGTCGAGGCTGGTGCCAATCACAATACTAAACCCTAAACCCTACGCTCTGTGCATGACGAGAGAACAGAAAGAAGGAAAAGAAAAAAGGCCGAGGCCGAGAAGAGAGAAGAAGGACAAGAAGAGAGAAGAAGAATACACCGAACCTCGAAGAGCACATCCATCCCCTCCCTCTTCCCCGCGGGATCCTCGTAAAACCCCGGGTTGATCCTTGGATCGAAAAGAAATCGGTCCGATTTCCGAAAGAGGAAATGTCGGGGGCCCCGCCTGTTTAAGGAGAGGCAAGACCAGCCCTCTGGCTCTTTTTTATCGTATTTTATCTCTTTCCTTTTCTTTATTTTTTCTTTAATTTTTTTTTTTTTTTGCTCTGCTCTGCTTTTGCTCCTTTGTTTTGTATTCATCATTGATATATCAACTCTTCTCTTCTCCCCATCAAACCAAAAATCCATGCATCTATAATTGAAATAAAAGTCTTTTTTTTTTTCAACTGTTTCATTAATAGTTCATGGTAATACCAATTCCTGGTACTTTTTAACCTACAAAATATGATGCTGATGATTATAGTAGTAATCGTAGTAATTAATATCATCACATGTATTAATATTACTTTCCCGTAATGTTATAATCTTCCCTATTATTTAGCATGTGACTTTCCCCTCTATCCTCTTACTCTAGAATCAACAAGTCACTATTTGTTTTCTCTTCACCTCTTTTAATTTTTAAATATTTTTTTTTTTTTAATTTTTCACGTGTGTATATATTTTATATCTTTATATCTCTCTTTTTTCTGTTAATCTCTTTCACTATCTTCTTTGGCATAACCACCTGATACCTACCTACCTACCTGCCTCTCTCTCTCTCTCTCTCTCTCTCCAGTCTGCCAACTCACACATGCCATCTCTCGTTTCTTCTTCTCTTCTACTCTCTGAATCTCCCATCTCTCACTCTAGCAGTCCAGACTCCAAACGCCCCGTATCAGTCATACATCCCATCATATCCACCGACACGACTCGCAACAGCTCCGATGGTATATACCAGACGACGACCCTCCGACATGATTGAATCCAATACGACGATGACCTCACGCATCACCACCGCCTGCAACGGCTGCCGCATCCGCAAGGTCAAGTGCGACGGAGCCCATCCCTGCTCTCAGTGCGCTCACTTCGAGCTCCCCTGCCACTTCACCGCTCCGCGTGGGAAGCGCAAGCCTGGGGTTCGCAACAGACTCGTCGACCAGCTCCGCGACAAGAAGGACACCACCACCACCACCGCTCCAACAGCAAGAACGACGACAGCAGCAGCAGCAGCAGCAACCACTCCCCGTCAGAACAAGCAGCAACTTCGACTTCCTCCTCTTCCTTCACCCCCCTCACAGAGATACGTTACCCCTGAATCGCCCTGCAGCAGCAGCAGCAGCAGCAGCAGCAACGCCAACACCGACGCCAACATCAACAGTAGCCAACTCTGCTACCATCATCATCACCACCACCACCATCACCACCACCCGCAGCAGCAGCAGTCCATCTCACGGGTAGGCAGGAAAAGAAGCGACGGCCATAGCCTCAGTCACCGTCGCCGCCACCAGCAACGATACACGCCCGACTTCTTCCTCCCCCTGATCCCGGACTACGAAAAGCACGTGTACCCGGTCAACCCCATCATCACCGGCGACGAGATGCGCGACGCCGTCCTGGCCATGGACGCCTCTCACGAGAACAAGGCGCTGGTGTACGCCTTTGCCGCCGTGACCATCAACCTGACGAGGACGTCGAGGTCCGGTGCCATGTCGTCCCAGCTGACGGACCTCGTGCGTCGATGCCTGGCTGCCCACCGCATGGCCGACGTTGATGACTCTCCCTCATCCTTCTCCTCCTCCTCCTCCTCCTCTTCCTCCACCTGCAGCTACAATGTGGAGTACGACGACGACGACGACGACGACGGCAACGTCAAACATCCCTGCTCCGATGCCGCCGTCAACGTGACCCCGACCCTGGGCGAGCTTCCGGTGACGGTGAAGCGCATCATGACGTGCATATTCCTCGAGATCAGCCTCATGGCCTTTCGGCTTTTCAAGCGCAGCTTCGCCATCCTGCGCGAGGCCATCACCATGGTGCAGACTCTCAAAGTGTACCGCTACTCGTCCGCGTCGTCGTCGGCCGCCGGCAGCGCTCACGTGGCCCGCCTCCAGCGCCTGTACTGGGAGTGCTTCATACACGAGCGCTTCGTCAACGTCATGTCCGGCTGCCCGGCCATGCTGCAGCCGCTCAGCACCGGACTGCCATGCCCGGACGCCTCCATCCCGCCCCACGTCGACGTCGGCTTCCGCTGCCTCATCCGCCTCTTCGCCATCATGGACGCCGGCTTCCTCGCCCACTGGAACGCCCAGAGCGACCCGGCCAGCCTCGTGCCGGGGCCCATGACGGCCGCCTGGGTCGAGGCCAAGCAGTCCGAGCTGGACAGGCACGAGGCCGACACCGCCCTGCACGACGACGCCATGCGCGCCGCCTCCACGCAGTCCACCGGCCTCAGCGAGCTGCAGCTGGCCGACCTCTTCGTCACCCGTCTGTGGCTGCGTACCCTCGTCTGGCAGCTCGCCCTGTCCAACGGCCTGCTCCGTACCCCTCTATCCTGCACGAACGACGACGGCGGCAGCGATAACAATGACGGCAATGCGTCGTCCTCCTCCGCATCTTCCTCCCTCACCTCCTCATCAACAACATCAGCCTCGGCCTCGGCCTATCACCGCCATAACCGCTCGGAGGACCTGCTCTCACTGCACTACCCGGCCGCCAAGCTGTCGTCCGAGCTGCGCAGGCTCGTCTGCTGCCTGCACGACGTCACCAGCATAGCCACTCACGGCAGCGGCATCCTCCAGAAGCTCTTCGAGATCACAACCACCATTGCCGACGTCCTCGCCCTGCTGCCCCTGCCGCCTGCCTCGTTGTCCTCCGGCCCCGTCCCGGACACGGGCGCAGCCGCCGCCGGCGAATCCGGCAGTGCTACCGCCCATATCGAGGACTTCATCTTCCTCGTCGACTTCCTCTTCAGGTTTGAGCGCGTCTCTAATGAGGAGAGGGATTATATGCGCGTCAAGATTCGTCACTTGCAGGCTGTCTTTCCCGGTGTCGGGTTTGAAAATTTGTTGACAACCTTGGCCTAGAAATTTCCCTCCCTTTTTTTCCTCTCTCTCTCTCTCTCTCTCTCTCTCCGCCTCTTCTTCTCTTCTTTTTTTTCTACATTTTCTCTTCTAGTTTACCTTTGGATCATGAAGGAGTCTTCTTGAGACAGACATTCAGCATCCTCATTGTATCATCATTCTTACGAAAGCATTGGGATTGGGTCGTGACCAAATATATACCAGATATATATATATACGGAGTATATTTGGTGGTTTTATCTATGACGTTATATGACATTATATGGAAAATGAAACTCTATGACATCATTTATTTCAACCGTAGCTAGTGTAACTGTCCAATCATCTTTCCAAGGTTGAAAAAACAAGGGAAGTGAGGGGGTTTGTATCATTACTCGTAACATGGTTGCGATTGTTGGTATCAAACGGCGAATCTATTGATGTCCGGTCCATCACGTCCACGACTGTCTCTTCCTCCGAGAGGCAGGTATGCTATATGGTCGTGATCCGGGTTATCCTCTCCTTTCCTCTCATGACTATCACGATGCTACGAATCTAGCGTTGATGTGGCCGGTGCTGCCCCTAACGGGGCCGGGTTATCTGATATTCCGGCTATGCCGGCATTAGGTGATATCCACACAGCGATATTATAGGTGTAAGTACGGAGTACGGGTATGAGGAACCATGTCCACATCAACAGCCTTCACAACACAAAAAGGGTAATAAAGGTTATAATAGCATTGTGTGAGCTGTGTGTGCACCAGTAAGCATTGGCATCATGACTTTTTGACATTTTATCAAATTTCATAGAGCTATCTATCTCACCCTGACCATCCCATTCGACGGGTTAAAAAAAAAAAACCCCCCAACAAAGAGACATTTGAATATAGGCATATGCATGGCCCGGCATATCCTCCCATTGTTGAGGGAAAAAAAAGGCCTGTCAAGCGAGGACAGAATGAAACAGATCCTAAAACATGAAAAGAAGAGTAAAAAAGCAAGGACAGATAAAAAAAAGTGCCGGATCGACAAAGCAAAAAGAGACAAATGTTCAGAGTTATCAGCTCATCATGGGAGAGAAACAACACATTTGACTTATAAAGAGTCATACCGCATCATACTCGAACAAATATGGAAGGAGGAGAACAAGGGCCAGTTAAGCAACGACAGCTAGGTTCTTCTCAAGACCAAGACGGAACCGACGCTTGATAGCCTTCCACATCTCGGTGATGGCGACAAACAGAATCACACTTCCGAACACGAGTCCCCACTCCCACGTCAGACCCCTGTGCTTGAAGACGGTCGTGTTGAGGACGGGGATGTAGACGACGGGAAAGGTGCTGATGAACCCGGCGACGACGGACCAGAAGAGGAAGCGGTTGTGGTAGATGGTACGGAACACGGCAAAGGGGCCGGTCCACCTGTCGTCCATGGCGAACAGGCTGCGGTGGAAATGCTTCACCTCCCACGACTTGACTAGCAGGAGGAAGCTAAAGGTCGAAAACGTGGCCGCCCTAGCCTCGAATATGGTGTCGCACTTGGCCCCGGCGCCGTCGTTGCACCCCGCCGGGAGGAGGTGGTAGCCCTCGCCGGAGCCGGCGTAGACGACGATCAGGAAGACCATGAGACAGTTTACGCCCATGTTGACTCCGTAGACGAGCTGGTCGCGGATCATGTCGCGGGTGAAGACGCCGACGCGGAGGTCGCGGGGGGGACGTTCCAGTATGTCAGGTTGGGCTTCCTCGAGTCCCAGACCCAGGGCCAGAGGGGACGACGTGATGAGGTTGGCCCACAGGACCTCCAGGGGGGAGAGGGGGAAGACGGAGTGTCCCGTCACGTCTTTGCATACCAGGCCGATGAGGAGGAGGACGACTTGGGCAAGGTTGGATGTCAGTAGGTGGAGAAGAAACTGCAAGGCTAGTATCAGTACGGGCCGGATCTTGAAAGACGGGAGACGGTAGAGAGGGAGAGATCGAGAGCACCAGTACCTTTTGGATGTTATCAGACAGGCGGCGGCCCTCCTTGATAGCCGTGACGATGGATGCAAAGTTATCGTCGGTGAGCACCATGTCGGACGCCTCCTTGGCGACATCACTGCCGCGATCACCCATGGCAATGCCGACATCCGCCTTCTTGAGGGCAGGCGAGTCGTTGACGCCGTCCCCCGTCATGATGCAGAACGCCTTTCGGCGGTGCAGCGACTCGATCATGCGCACCTTGGAGAGGGGGCTGCAGCGGGCGAGGACGACGGGTAGACGGTCCATGGCGTCGATCTCGTCGTCCGACATGTTATTGAAGTCGGACGCGGCCATGACAGCACTGCTCTGCAGCGGTGTGTTCTTGTCGAGGATGCCGACCTCGTACGCAATAGACCTGGCCGTCTTGATGTGGTCGCCCGTCACCATGTGGACCGTGATACCGGCTCGGTGGCACGCCTTCACGGCACCAGCCGTCTCCACACGAGGCGGGTCATACAGGGCGGCAAGACCGAGAAAGTGGAGATCCTTCTCGGCCTTGGCGCGGTCGGCACCGTCCACGCCAGCCTCTTCACCATCCATGGACTTGGTGGCAACGCAGAGGACACGAAGACCCTGGCCGGCAAGCTCCTCGGCCTTGGCCAGGATTTCGCTCTTCAGCTGCTGATCTTCATCGAGGATGGGAAGCATGACCTCGACTGCACCCTTTGTGTAGACGGTGCACGACTTCTCCACCTCGTTAGAGTAGACGACGCTCATGAGCTTGATGGCTGAGTCGAAGGGATGCTCAGCCACCAGCATGTCAGACCCTCCCGCGTGGCTGCGGCCGAAGCGCATGGCAAAGACCTTGAGGGCGATCTCGGTAGGCTCACCGAGGGCCTTCCAGTCGGCGCCGTCGTTGGCCGTCGTGACGCTGCTCGTGTCCGTCTCAGGCTCCTTCTTGCCGTCTGTGACGGTAGAGTTGTTGCACAGCGTGAGCGTCGTCAGGAATCGACCCAGGCAGCTGCCCGCCAGAGAGCCGGACCAGGTAACGGTGCCGGCGCTCGGGTCGTAGGGGTTTCCGGCTCCTTCGACGGAACCCTCGATCCCACCGCGGAGCCAGACCTTGCGTGTGATCATGCGGCCCTGGGTGAGGGTGCCCGTCTTGTCGGAGCAGATGTTGGTGACGCCGCCGACGGCCTCAAGAGAGGTCATCTGCCGGACGATGACGTTGCCCTTGACCATGGCCTTTGTGGCGACAGCCATGGTCAAGGTCAGGACAGCCAGCAGGGACTCGGGGATGACGGCTACCCCGACGACGATGCCGTACAGCAGCACCTCGCCATTGATGTCGAAGCGGCTGACGGCGAATACGATGATGGCCAGGAGGATGGCCAGGGCAAACAGCAAGAGAGCAAACTTGCTGAGAGTGGTCTGGAGCGGGGTGCCCTCGAGCCCGAGGATGCCGCGGGTCGTGTGCCAGATCTTGGTGAGGAACTTGGCCAGGCCCGACTTTCCGACCATGTCGTCGTCCGTCCTGCCCAGCATCTCGGCAATCTGGCCAACCTCAGTCTCCATGGCGGTAGCGACTACGATCCCGGAGCCACGGCCGCGGGTGACGGAGCTACCGGCGTAGACCAGATTGGTACGGTCACCGATGGGCATATCGGGCTCGTCAAAGACATCATCGGGGTTCTTGGTGATGGCGACGGACTCTCCGGTCAGGAGAGCCTCGTCGGTGGCCAGGTTCATGCCCTGGATGAGACGCATATCGGCGGGTACGACATCACCAGTTGCGAGGACGACAATATCGCCCTTGACGACTGTCTCGGCCTTGACCGTGTCACTGATGCCATCCCGGATGACCTTGCACTTTGGGGTGGACAGGGCATAGAGAGACTGGATCGTCTGCTCCGCGCTATAATCCTGGACCAGTCTTTATGTCATTGGTGTACAGTGTTAGCGAGGCGTCGGCAATCTTGTAGCAAGATCACTTCCTTTGATTCTCTCTGATTTCTGGCTTTCAAGTTTCAAGAAAGGTGTTTCTCTATCTAACGAGCATGTCCCCGTGGTGATGACGGGGAGACACGCGAACTTAACAACTTACCCGACGACGATGTTGAGTACGATGACGGCAATGACGACACTGCCTTCAACGTAGTCGTGAATGGCAAAGGACAGCGCTGCGACGGCAATCAGAACGACCGTGAGGGCATTGGCAATCTGGGCAACGAAGATCTCCCAGATTGACGTTCCCTTGGCGGCCTTGATGGTGTTGGGGCCATCCCGCGCAAGGCGGGTGGCAGCATCCTGATTACTCAACCCATGATCGATGTGAGTGGCGAGGCTCTTGGCTACGCCGTCGACCGACAGAGTGTGAGGGAAGCAGTGCTTCTCTTGTTGATTTTCTTGTATCGTGTATTGGGGTTCAGGGGGTTCCGCTATAGGGGGCGGGTCGTCTTGACTGGCAGCGGGCGACGAGTCCGCGGAGGAACTGGCGTGGAGTCCACCATTCGTACTGATGGCAGTGCTTTCTCCCATCGAATGGGTGTGGTTTAGATGTCAAACAGCAGGCGGAGGCGGGGTGTGGGAGCGCGGGCTTCGCGGGGGAAATCGGCTGAGGCGTAAGGCGAAGAACAGGCAAGTATAGAGTGTACTCTGACTCTCAGAGGCAGAGGAAAGATCAGGGCAGGAGAGTGAGAAGGAGGGAAGAGAGAGGGGGGGGATGGAGCAGCTGAGGAAGGAAGGAAGAAAAGAAGGAGAAAAGATGGAAGGGATGGAACTGGGGAGAGGTGCCGGTATTTCAATACGATGACATCGGGCAAGAAGTGGCAGGAGGCTCCTTCCCCGTCGCTGGAAGTCGAGGGGAGAGGAGAATTACAGTAGAAGCTAAGAACAGCGTATCACCTTGTTGGGGGGGGGGAGGAGAAGATGCATCAGCAGCATCACCCACTGTAAAGGAATGTGATATGCTTAACGACTCGGAATACGTACCGCTGTACCGTACCGTTGTGCTCTGATTCTGGTCTACATATTCTCTGTTCTACGCATGCAATTATCAATTAGACGTGTAGAGCAGAGACCAAGTACATGCAGACTCACAGTATTGAATACATGCTAATCCAGGGAGGGAAGGTGGGGAGAGGGGAGGGTCTTGCTGCTCTGCACACTACCGGGCATTAGCACGGCGGCACAGCCTATATCCTGGCTTGAATAGTAAGTACCCTAATCCAGCAAACCTCGCCGCTATCCCCCACCTGGCAGCGGTTATCGCGAGATCCCCCTCAGCGGAGATCCGCCCAGGTGCCAGCATGTTGGGCGGTAGTGCTATTCTTACAGATGATGGTAATTCGCATGATTGACATTGTAGATCCGATGGATATTCTACGCTCCGGTCCTGCTACTGTAGATAGAAAGAGAAAGTGAAAGAGAGAGGGGGGGGGGAGAGGTAAGAAAAAATCAGAAGGGGAAAAAGGTACAATCTCTGCGACAGACACAGATCGAGACGAGACATACAGACTCTCGGACCCCCCCCCCCCCCCCCCGCTTCTCAAGCCGCCGACATACGAGTCCCGCTCTCCTTGCCAAGCCACACTGTACTGTACTACCCAGTATTACGAGCAGACGCATATCGGGTCCTTGTGGTCGTCTCGATAGGTTCCAGGTGATCTCGGCAGCCACCAAATCCCCTTTCCTTCCAGGGTCTGACAGTTGATGATAGAACAGCAGACAGACCAAATGCTACCAATCATGTGAATCCGCCAGCCTTCAGGAGCCTGGACTCCCAGTGTTTCCCATCTTGAACCCCATCTTGACCCGTGGCCGTTCCACAGGCTTGAGGCAAAACTGAGGCTGAGGTGAGTGGATATCTGTGGCGCAGCGACCCGGATCGGTAGAGTCAGACCAATGACGTGGCGCATATTTGCTGTGGCACAGGCAATCATGACGACCTCATCCGCGGTAACACTACATACAGATTACACACCACATGGGGAGTCTAGGAGTATTACACACCGTATCCCCGTGCATACTGGCAGTCGTATACTGGTATTGATCCTCGTACCCGCATTTCGCATACGCATCCTCTAGCTTCGGATACGGCTCCTTAGCAGTGTACCCACTCTACGTCGACACTGTGTTATCCACCGACCAAGGTTGGCGAGTCGGCTCATGCATCCAACGACACTAACTGTCATTCTGGCAACGAGTCACACCTCTCTGCACAAGAGGATAATAGACTCGACCCGCAGCAACGACCGTCACGAGACGCGGAGACGGAGAGAGACGGTCCTTGATCTGCTCGATCGTCATGGCATCTGATTGGTCCACGCGACCGCGTCGTCATCGTCATTGGCTTCTACATGCACCGCATCATCATCACCAAGTGGGTACATGCCCATATACAGACAGGCATTGCAGTTTGCAGCATCCCGGGAGCTGTTGACGGCGTCACGTCATATATCCCTTTGCCAACAACACACCATGCAGCCAAGTAACATGCTCTGCTCTCGTACGTAATGGGGAGAGAGAACCTCTCTGTTCCATCCTCCCGTTCTCGTCTCGCTTGGTCTCAGTTTCGAAACCTCTGATCGGGATGTGTGATGTGCGGGACGTCCTTGCAGAGACAGTCAAGGTCGAGACAACGGCGCTGAGCAGAGAGAGAGCAAAGGTGCAATACGCGTGACCGTCACTCTCGGCAGAGACACGACTGTCTCGACTAGGCTCTCGCTCTTCTCGACGAACCTCCCGTGAACTGCACCCTCGGGGACGGCATTGCTCTTTCTAGAACCGTCCACCCCCGGATGTTGACATCCTGATACTGATACTCGTACTCCACGCCAATGCAATTCCCCGCCAATACAAGTCTGTCGCAACTTGCATTGCGGCTACACATATACGCTAGCCATTTAAGCATATTATTTCTCTGGGAACAACCGACATCGAAGCGGCCCCCAGATCTAGACGGCCTGGGTTCTCTACCCTACGGGTCCGGGCCCAGCCTCCTCAACAAATCTATCCCATCTCCCTGTCTCGCCTTTACTGTCCCTTGCTGTCTCTCATCTACGTAAACCCACAGGAAGAAAAGGGAGAGAGCGAAGGGACGGAGGGGGGGGGGGGGGGGGGGGGGGGGGGGGGGATAAGAAGAAAGAATATGTAAGATTGACGTAAAAAGAATAGTAGTATCCGTACTTGACGACACATCCCGAGTCCCCTTATCATCCATCTCCAGTCCACCCCTGTCTGGCAAACCTTACAAGACCTTGGGGGGCCTCACTCTTGTCTGGTCCGTACAGCGCACAGACTTCTTGGCAAGATAGCCAGGTGTATCCGTGGTTGTCGGTCGGTGGGGTGCTCTTCTTGGCTTTCCGCTCAACCACGGTACGTGCGAGGAAATCTATGTACAGTTACTACTAGCATCGAATCAGATAATGGCAGACAGACAGTCCATCTCGCAATATCAAGCACGCGAGACAGAGGGATTATTACCCCGCAACGACAATCTGATGGTTGAAGTGAAACCCCGTATATGTACCCTCTTTCTCCCCAATAAGGTTGCATGCCATCCTTGTCTCCCACCATCAACTGCCTATCATAGCGAGATTAGACCATGTTTAACGTATTGATCATGTAATATATCGTCATCATTCTCTCTTTCCTTATCACTTCTTCCTCTCGAGAAGGTGTCAAGAGAGCGGTCTTGGCCATGGCGATGCACTACGGATGTCGACTTCCCACTTCCATAGAGTGTGCTGCCCCCGCGGATACCCGGTATAGATGGACCGTGGATGATATGAAACCAAGAGAAGACTATCTATCCCAGCAGATTCATGTGCGGTTCCGGCCACGATCCCCACACCATCGGTCGGTCTCCGAGCCGGCCGCTCACGGGCGAGAGCAGCTTGATCTTCCGTCTCTCCTCATCCACATCCGACACGTACACGTACCCCATCACGCTGGCCGCCCTGACCACCTCGGGAGGGTCCCTAGTCGAGGCGTGCATGATGGCCAGTGTCCAGTGCTGCATCAGCGTCGAGGGTTCCTCTTTTACCAGCTGAGTGTATCCCACTTCTACGTTTTGTCGATCAGTATAGACGACAGAGGGAGAACAAAGTGAGGGATCGAGTGAGCTGGGAGGAGGGAGGAGGGGGGAGGGGGGAACGCACCGTCGGATATCTTGTAGATGACCACACCATCGAACCCCATATGCTGGATCTGGGGGCTCAGTGTCCTACGAGCATCCCCGAAAAAGTACTCCTTGATGGCCGCCTCGCGAGAGCGCTGCATAAACGCCTCCTCGCGCTGCCACACACCGGGGGGGGGTTCGATCCTGACGACCTGTATCGGCTCACCCAGACTAGTCTTTTCGTTGGAGAAGCGTCTTGACAGTTCTGCCTCTGACTCGCTCGACCCAACAACCACAATGACATTGACTTTACAAGGTCAGCACATGGGTGAGAAAAAAAAGTGGCTCCAATCGATGGTACAGCAGAATGAAGAAACGAGAAAGGTAAAGGTTCAGAAAGGAGAGAAAGGGGAGAGAGGGAGGGGAGAGAGAGAGAGAGAGAGAGAGAGAGGAGAGAGAGAGAGAGAGAGAGGAGAGAGAGAGGTAGAGAGGCAGAAACGTACCAGACATCTCATCAACAATATGAGCGAGTAGATCCCCATCCAAGTCCCCGGGGGTATCGACAATGACACCCGAGGCCATGACATGCCCGTCGTCCCTAGCTGTGAGCCTCGCGGTGACGGTGGCGGCCAGCTTGGCCGTAAGCTCCCGGTACCCGTCGTCGTCCCTCGCCGGGTCCCCGTGGCCGTAGTAGTGCACGATGGGCAGCTTGACGGGCACGCTGCTCGGGCCGGTGGTGGGTGTGCTACCCCAGGCATCCGCGGCCTCCGGGTCCATCACTGTGGCCAGCACGGCGGCGCTCAGCGTGCCGGGCAGGGTGAGCATCCCCTCGCGCGGGTCCGCGTTGACCACGAGGGGCTGGTGCCCCTGCCTGGTGGCGTAGCTGGCCAGCGTCCTCACAGCCGTGGACTTGCCCGTGGACGGCGGCGGTGCCCCACCGCCAGCGGAAGCGGTAGCACCGGCAGCTGCGTGCCCGTTCTCCGGGAGGGGTGCTGACGGTCCGCCCCCCGTGACGAGGACACGAGGGCCCTCGGCACCGCCGCGCGCCGCGACGGCCCTCATGTCGTTGAGGCACGAGTGCAGATTCAGCAGCCCGTTGGCGAATCCGTTCTCGGCCGGCGTGCCAAACTCCACCACACCCTCGGACTCGCAGCGCCCGTCCACCTCCAGCTCGCACCCGTGCCACGAGAGGAGCCGCGACCGCGTGCCCCGCAGCTTGTACGTCGTGCGCAGCGCCAGCTCGATGCCGTCGCGCTCACACGTCCCCGCCTCTAGCCGCACCGTCACGTCGCTGCTCGAGTTGAAGCCAATGTCGAATCGCCATTCCCATCCTGGTCGGAGCACTATGGTGCGCTTGGTCGATGTCACCGGTTGCTGTTGTTCACCTCGATTCGATCCCTGCGTTAGCATTGCTCTCGCCCGGGGGGGGGGGGGATTGGTTTTTCTTCTCGGGGTCGTGGATTGTGACGTCGCCTTGGGACCCACCACGAGGAGCTCTGCTCATACTCAATTATTGTGACTACCTGTATACCTGCATGCCTGTATTGCACTATTGCCGTACTGTCCCCCTCACTATGTTCACGATTGACCGGGAAGAAAACTAGAGTAGAGAGCTTTTTTGAATATTTCATCATGTTCAGTTGGATTCTATAAAAATCAATGCATGCTAATCGTGAACCCATCTATCAGGGGGATAAAGCAGGTGACCGCTTCTCGACAATCCCCCCCCCCCCCCCCTCTTTTCTGGATGTTTGGACATACCCAGCACGTGTTTATTGTTATTTATCCCCTCCCTCTTTGTCTTGCACCCCCTTTTTTTCATGATTGAATAGTCTATCGTGAATGCACCCTGACGTTTCCTCTGACGCGTTCCAGTGTCTGTCCGCCTTCTGTCCGTTCTCCTTTGAGCACGTCAGACCCCGTAAAGCCCATCAATTCCCGCGGCTCGCCAACTCCTCAAAAACTTTTCTTATACTGCTCACTCCCTTGAGCAGGTTCTGATCAGGTCCCTTCCCCGGCGTCCAGTCGACGTGGGCAAAGTCGATCAGCTTGACGGTGTAGACGCGAGGCGGTTTGGCCTCGTCATCGTCGTCGCTGTCGGCGGCCGTGACAAAGTCGCCCTCGTCGTCGAGCACGATGCCACTGTCGACGCGCTTAGCGGCGGCCACGGCATCCTCGATAGCGTCGACGGTCTCGTTGTTGTACTGGATCGCCTTCTCGAGAGCCTTGCCGTCACCCTCGAACATGATGAGCAGCGAGGCCGAGTACATTGTGAACTCGTGCTGCCGGATGACGTTCTCGACGCGGGCAACCTCTGTCGCCAGCGCACGACACACGGCGCGTCCCAGGTGACGGTCGATGCCGGCTTCGCGGTTGAAGACGAACTTGCTGATCTCGGCGGCCACGTTGTCCTCGGTGACGGTCAACCGGCCAAAGTCCTTATCGTAGACCTGGAAGCCCTCGTCATCGAGTTGCGCGGGGTCCGCCGAGCCGCGGAAGACCTTCATGCCCGAGACGCGGAAGCCGTGGCTGCGGTGCGTCGTCTCCGAGCTTAGCTTCTCCATCTTGACCTTCTTCTTGACCGGGGCGTCGTCAGCATAGAGACGCACCCCCAGCTTCACATCCAGCACATTCGGCTTCTTGAAGCCGTATGACGCGTTGCCCAGCACAATGGCCCTGTCCGTCTTGATAGGGCCACCGTTGGTAGGGATCCATTCCTGCTCAGCTGCCCCCGCCCCTGCCAGCTCCGTCTTCTCTCCTCCTCCTTGGCCGCTGCCCTTCTTGTTCTGCTGCTGCGCCGCCGCCGCCGCCGCCTCGGCTACCTTGGCCACCTGTTCTGACAGCGCCGTGCTGATCTGCTCCTTGTCCGTCATCACCGTCCCGCTGTTGGAAACGACGCCCGTCACCGCGTCACTGATGCGCTGGTCCGTCGGGTCCGTGAGCATCAGCGTGCCCATGAAGACGGGCAGGATGTCGGACAGGTCGCGGTACTTTTCTTTGGACTCGTCCGGGTCGGAGGCTTCTCGCTGAACGTGCTGGTAAAAGTCGATTTCCTTTTGCATACAGGGTTTGATGAAGAGCTTGCCATCTCCGTCGCACAAGGTCCCGGCGCTGTTCAGAACGGTCAGAATTCCTCTGCTGTCTTCATTCCCTTCCTGTTTTTTTCTTTCCTCTTCTTTTTCATGTATCATCCCGTCGCAGATGCTGCGCCCGCGCGCGCGCAGCGTGGATTGGAGACTTACTGTCCGGCCACGGCGTGTTTGTAGCCTTGTAGTTGGTCGAGTTCTGGTACCGACCCGGTGGCCATGGCGAGGAGCCGCTGAGCGGTAGTGTGAGGGGTAGCAAGGAGGATACGCAGGTGCGAGTGTCTGCAGGTAGGCCGCGAGTCGCAGATGCAAGGGGAATTGGGCCGCCGTCAGATGGCAATGAGTCGGTATAGGATCTCTTTTCGGTGGCGAGGAGGGTGGGGCGGGGGAAGGTGCGAGAAGTCGTGGTGATGGTGAATGCGCAAAACGGAAGGTGAATCGACGGGAGGGGTGAGAGATGCGACAAAAGGATGGACGATACGGAAAAAGAAGGAGGGATATATGTATGTGAGGATCGGAATCATTAAGCAGAAAGGACCTTGGTGGTAGGAGGGGGGGTGCATGAATGGAAATAAGACAGCCCAAGGATCGGCGTGGGGAGGGCGGGGGGTTAATCGTAGGCTGTAGGCTGTGGCCCGTGGCCCGTTGGTGGTGTTGTTATTGCTAACGGTTGCCTATTGATGGCATGGAGGATTGGGCAGATTTCCATGTTTCAAGTTCCATCTTACCAGCAATATTATTCATTAAATACTACGGAGTATATGTATTATATATTGACGAGCATTGCATGCATGTAGGCGCGAGTAACCTTGGCTGCGCCGTAAGTGCCTGTATTTCCAGGGCCATTCCCGCCTAGGCCACATCTTGTGGTGGCCCGACCCAGCGCAAGGTGAAGCATATGTATCAGCGTTCAGAGGGATTGCAGGGGGACTGCGGGGGGCCAGTACTCTTCCGTATTATTATTACATGTAGGCTGTAGCCTGCAGGCGCTGAATGGGTGGTGCTGAATTACAGACATATCAACTTGTCCTACGACGTAACCACCCACAAAGGGATCTCTTCCCTACACTCCGTCATGATACCGTGTAAGATGCTGCAACAACCTCTAGCCTCATGAAAAATTCGTGTTTCATGAGTGCACCCTCTCCTCAGAAGCCCCTGCAGATCCCCTCAAGCAACACATCGACACACACAAGGGGATTCCTCTCCTCTCCTCTCCTCCAGTTGGAACTTGGGTGCGTGGGTAGGTCGTAAGGCAACCCAGCTGAGCCACCCACCGAGACCTAAAACTACAGGCCACAGCTGTCACCGCCACGCTGGCTGACCAAACTCTGTGCCACACACTCCCAACGCACAGCCTACAGCCCCGTACCGAGAAATATTCGTGCTCATGCACTGAAGCTGGCAAGGCAGAATCACAGGCTTTTTCTTTCACCTGTATGAAATGATTATCACTCTCTTCCTCGCTCGTTTGCCTGGCATCCGAAACCCGATATCCGAGGATATCCTGCCTCCCTGTGGCAGGGTTTTCCTTTTTTTTTTTCCCTTCCTTTGCATTTTTCTGGTCTTGCACAATCGTGGCGTTGTCGCATTGCAAATAAGGCATTCCTTTCCCGTCTCACGTGGCAGTGATCTTTGTCAGACGTAGCGGCGGAATAATGACGGTAAAACACTCGTCTGAGACTCCGGATCGCAAATAAATTTATCCGGATTAATATTCACTGATGTAATGATAGAAGAAGGACTAGAAAAAAAGGCTGTTTTCTGCCCTCTTGATGACCTGCTGTTTTTTTTTTGTTCTATGTGAGGGAAATAGTGACTATGCAGATGTTCCGTTTATCAGGGATCTCTCTGATCTGGCTGGAATAACCCATTCTGGTATCTTATTCAGCAGTTTGTTCCGGCAGTCCTTTGCCTCGAGTGCAATGCTTGATTTCAGTTCACCAGCCTCGTCAAACGGCGTGGCATTGCTCGCAAAATCCCTCATCATATTGATACAATACATGACGGTACTCGCAGATGCCTGCGCTGAGACTTTTCTACATGTGTGACTCCAGGCTCAAGGAACAAACATGGTGATGAGATGTATCATGAGGCTGGCTGACTTGCTGTCCTCGTTAGTCGGCCAATCCGACTGCCTCAACACGCTGCCTGCCGGTTGCATTGCATTACTTGTGTGACTGTGTTTGTCTTCGTTTGCATCTGTGTTATATTTGCGTCGATGTCATCTGTCCGCCGAGGATAGGAGAAAGAGGAGCGGTGCGAACCTGCGTCAAGTCCATCCCGTGCCTATTCGGCGGAAGAAATGATGCCTGGTGTGACATCGATTCACTGCTGTCTAGATGTTTGCTTGCCTGATGCTAATCCTGCTGTCAGCTGGCGGCAAGTGCCACCGGTCGCTCTTCCTTCTGTGTTCTTACCATATTACACAGTTGGAGGATAATCAGATTTTGCCATTGTTCCTCGCTTCCACCTTCACACACCCCCTCTTCCTATCACGCTTCGACTCGGTTCGTTATTCGAGGTACATAATAACGTGAGAGCTGCTCCCCCGTACTGGTGTTGTACTCGAAAAAGGAGCCTTCACCATAGCTTCCACCGTCATCAGCTCTCGCCATGGGCAGAACGGTTAGAGGAAACAAGACAGTTACCAGGAGGGGTCCAACAGCTCTTCCACGCGATCGCGGCACTGGATTTGAAGGTGTGTAGTGTTGGGCTAGGAAGAACCATTCACGAGGCTATCTACATGAGCACTAACATCATATACCAGAATACTATGCTGACCCGCCAGTGACGCCTCAGGAGGCCCGAGATGAAAAGGAAACAGTCTACTCCCAGTACGAAATACCTTCGTAATGCGATACCACCCTTACTGGCACCATGATGGGCTAACCTCCTCATCCAGTGAACTACCCTTTGACGAGTACGCCAAACAATAACCCACTCAGCTGCTATACCTGTGACCCTGACTGACAGAACACAGGCGCATCCAGTCATGCATCAAACGGTTTCGAGCTCGTCGGCGTCTCCGTGGCGACATTTCTCGTTACTTCCTGGAATACCTCTTTCTTGGCGGTGTCAACGCCCAGCCTCAGGCCTTCTCCGGTGGCAGAGTCGATGAAGACGACGACGACGACGACGCCATCATAATCCCCAACCGCTCCAGTTCCGGAGATCGCACGGACAGATTCTACGACGGTGACCGTGAGAACTGGTCCGTTGACTTTGCCGCCGTCACGGCCGGCTTCCTCACCGTCGTCGGCCCCGTGACGGGTTTCAGAGGCATACACACTGCCGTTTCCGTAGTCGACAACTTCCTCCGCTACGTTTTGCACCATGACGTCTGTCCCGAGTTTGCCCACGATGTACGCAAGGCCATTGCCGTGTGCGAGGAGGCCCGCCAGGAGTGGCCTCTGCTCGCTGCCATGAGCTCTGCGCTTCCTGGATCCTTCAATCTAGCTGCAGCATGTTCCTTTGGTGTGAATGAGATTGGTGACTGGTCCATCCAAAGCCCAGAGCCAAGCTTCATGTCTGGCGATAAGCGCGAAGAGGCGGAGTTCACTTGGCTCGCTATCCTGGCCTTGTCAAACGAGCCTGAGTTGTACGACCGCGCCTTCGACGCTAGACCGAAATACCACATCACGGAACAGATGGACTGCACTGTCGAGATAACCAGCATCCGAAGGCCCCATTCTGAAATTGAAGGCAAGTTCAAGGACGCAAGTATCAACGGTGAGCCCCTGAAGCCTCTGGGCAAGATAGTCGTCAAACCCGCCCATATCGAAGATGGGTGGGCATACCATGTCCGTACAAAGCTCCCACATAACTGGGCCAAGACGTTGTTCTTTGAACAGCCCGTTCTCGACAACCTCCGAGTCGGCAACAAGATGACGGTGACCTTGTGCGATGTCAAGCTTCCCGGTGACGGTCCACCTTTGACCTTTGTCAAGACGATCCACGATATTGTGCCCACCTTTTACACTTTCTTACCGCAGCAACTCATGCGACACTTCAAGCCGCCCAAGGAGATCGAGAAACAGGTCCAGGATGATCAGGAAGAGGAGAAGGGGCAAGGTGACAAGGAGGATCGAAAACGGTATATGGAGTGAACAGCAGGTGCGGTCGTCATCGTCGCATCTGCGGCATCATGACACGATCTTGTCCTCTTCTCGTCAAGTCATTTACTCTCATCATAGAAAGGCATGATACAGAAGAATATCACCCAAGAGTACTGCCACCATGGTACACACGTAGTGGAACCGTCCTACACGATTTCAGTGCTTTGCATCAAGTGGATATCATTTAATTACATATTGTTATATTGCTACAGGGTGGTGGGGTACCTGTTCCTTGCATCATTGTCTTTCACATGTAAGACTAGAAGAATGTTGCTGCCAGATTACATTTACGGAATCATGACTGGTAGAGATGCAATATTTTTTTTTTCTTTTGGAAAATACGCTGCCAAGTTAGTAAAGATGTAGAGAGAAGAAGCATGTGTCTGATGGCCATGATATAAGGTGTCTGATCAGAAAAGACAAAAGAAGACTAAAAGAAACTGCTATAATTCCAACGAGGAACAAAAGAAGAGAGGAAAGCATTAAGATATGTGTATAGCCGACTCCAAGACAAAGCAAAAAAAGAAAAAATTAGAAAAGAAAAGGGTAGCAATCAACGACGGCATCGCCATATGAACCTCCAAATACGCTGTATCAAGACTCGTACTGCCTCTTCAAACGCCACTTTGGCTGAGGCGTGGAAGAAAGATGGAACGATTTATTATCACTAGGAATTTGTCTGGGTTTTGTGGTCACCAGCAACCGCCTGGGCGTAGCTGGGAGGCACGCCCTCGTGCTGCGGCTGGGAGCTGCTGCCGGCCTCGGCGGGAGTGGGAGCATAGGTCTGCGACTGGTCGTGGCTCTGGACGGTGCCGTACGGCGAAGGGGCAGCGTTGCCGTGCATCTGGTGCTGCTGCCTCGGGGGCTGCTGGTCCTGGACGATATAGATTACCTGGGGACGGCCATTCTCCTCGGCTAGGCTCTCGTAGTCGTAGTCCCACGGGTCAGGGAACTTAGCAATGATGTACCAAGCATGGATGAGACCGGGAAAGAAGCCGACGACGCAGAGGCAGATGTTGATGAGCGAGTCGGCACTGCAGATGCCGCGCTTAACCCAGACTGTGGACAGGGAGATATTAGTAAAGAACCCCGGGCAGGTAGAGGAGTAGGGGGGCAGATCATGATACTCACCGGCCACGGGCGGGAATAGGAGGGCAATGAAGCCGAGAAAGATGTCCGAGGAGCACATGGTGGGGCTGTGGGAGGGAACAGAGAGGTCGGGACAGTCGAGGATGTTATGGTAGGTGAATCGGAAAGTAATGAGCCGGAGTCTTTAGGTTGGTAGGGCGATGGTCTGGAGAAGAGGTGATGATGATGATTAAGGATTGGGGGGAAGCGAGATGATGGGAGACAGGGTTCGCCGTATTTACCACGACGGAAGGCACTTGCCTGGTGGTGGCGGTGCCATCTCCCTGTAGCCTATACCTGCCTCTTGCGGGCACCTCTAGCGGCTGCCTTCGTAGCCTATACATTCTGGCAATGACGCAACGCTGGCCCCGATTGCTAAGGCCGAGTCATCTGAAAGATAAAATAAAAGGTCCCGTGGTCCGTGGGACTCGCTGTGTTCCAGGGTCCAAGGTTGGTGATAAGAGCGATAAGCCGAGGGACTGTAGTGGGATTTAGCCGACAATCTGCCGCTCCGGGGAGTGGGAGCGGGTCTTGTCTTTCTTTGTTCGACAGGCCCGTACGTAGGTACATAAAGATATCTAGGTGCTAAAACGCGACAAGGCTTGCTGTTGCTGGCCATTTACATCTCCATCTGTCGCCATGGACGACCTTTTGAACCTCGAGCTTCTATCGCTCGTGTCAAAGGTCACCTCGGAACTCCAGAATCATGTGGGGATAAGCGACAAGACCCTCGCCGAGTTCCTCATCTCCCAGCGCCTCGAGAGCGCGTCGGCCGATGAATTCCGCAAGAAGCTCGAAAATGTCGGCGCCGACTTCCCCCCCAGTCTGGTAGACAGCATAGACCGTCTCGTGTGGACCATGCATCCCAAGATGAAGGGGAAGCAGTCGGCGGCCGCGGCGCAGGAGCCCGAGCACCACTCGCGCACCATGGAGGAGAAGGAAAAGGTCTTTAGCGGCCTGTCGCTCCCAGACAAGGCCGCCGTGGATGGTGGTCCCGGAGGGGGCGACGCCATCGACGACACCCTCCTTCTCCTGGAGGGACTCGAAGGAAAAGCGAGGAAGAAAACGGAAGCCTCGAGAAAGCGGAGCAGGAGCCCCACCGACGACCCAAAGGAGTCGAGGAGACACAGGAGAGACAGATCGCGTTCTCCCCGCGAACGTAGGAAGACGCTCGACAGGCGCCGCTCGAGATCTGCTTCGCAGGATCGAGGTGACGGGGATTGGAGGGATGGCTTCCGAGGCTCGCGCAGGAGCCACCGGGGGCGCAAGACTGACCGTGACTACGAGGACGACGACAAGTTCCGCACAGCTCCCGAACCGGAGATCGACGACGCACCGGAACTTCACAAGGTGTACGAAGGCCACGTCACAGGTGTCAAGGACTTTGGCGCCTTTGTGAACCTGCACCACGTCCGCGGCAAGGTTGACGGCCTGGTCCATGTGTCGCGCATGGCTACAGGCCAGCGTGTCGATCACCCTTCTGATATCCTAACCAAAGGCCAGAAGGTGTGGGTCAAGGTCACCAGCGTGGAAGGCTCTCGAGTGGGATTGTCGATGAAGGATGTGGATCAGGAGACGGGAACGGACCTGGAACCCCAGGCCAGGCTGACGACGGGCGCCAACACGGAGGCCATCGGCGGTAGTGCAAAGAACGGTCGCTACCAGGACACCAGTGCTCCGGCCATGCCGCGCGACACAATGGGTGCCCCCCAGAAACACAAGAAGAGGATGACGTCGCCCGAACGATGGGAGATACGACAGCTGATCGCATCGGGCGTTGCCAAGGCCTCGGACTACCCTGACCTTGAGGAGGACTACAACGCCACCCTGCGCGGCGATGGTGACATGGATCTCGAGGAGGACGTCGACATCGAGGTCCGCGACGAGGAGCCGCCCTTCCTGGCCGGCCAGACGAAGCAGTCCCTGGAGCTGTCGCCTATCCGTGTGATCAAGGCCCCCGACGGGTCCATGAACCGCGCCGCCATGTCGGGCACGGCCATCTCCAAGGAGAGGAAGGAGCTGAAGCAGCAGGAGGCCGAAGCGGCCAAGAGGGAACAGTCCAGGGAGAACCTATCGACTCAGTGGCAGGACCCCATGGCCGACCCAGATAAGCGCAAGTTTGCCTCGGACCTCCGCAACGCCAAGGCCAAGGAGAAGACCGAGGCTGTGCCGGAGTGGAAGCAGGTCATCAACCCCATGGGCCAGTCTCTCGGCAAACGGTCGAACCTCAGCATAAAGGAGCAGCGCGAGTCGCTCCCCGTTTTCGCCTTCCGCAACCAGCTCATCGAGGCAGTGCGGGAGAACCAGATGATGATCGTCGTCGGCGAGACGGGCTCGGGAAAGACGACGCAGCTGACCCAGTACCTTGCCGAAGCTGGCTTCGCAGAGAACGGCATGATCGGCTGCACCCAGCCGCGACGAGTGGCGGCTAAGTCGGTGTCGGACCGTGTGGCCAAGGAAGTTGGATGCAAGCTTGGCGAGGAGGTGGGGTACACGATCCGTTTCGAGGACTGCACCAGCCCATCCACCAAGATCAAGTATATGACGGATGGTATGCTGCAGCGAGAGATCCTGCTGGACCCGGACATTCGACGCTACTCGTGCATCATGCTAGACGAGGCCCACGAGCGCACGATCAGCACCGACGTGCTCTTTGCGCTGCTGAAGAAGGCACTGAGGCGCCGGCCCGACCTCAAAGTCATCGTCACGTCTGCGACGCTGGATGCGGACAAGTTCTCGTCCTACTTTAACGAGTGCCCTATCTTTACCATTCCCGGCCGCACGTTCCCCGTCGAGATTCTGTACTCCAAAGAGCCCGAGTCCGACTACCTGGACGCGTCGCTCGTGACGGTCATGCAGATACACCTTACGGAGCCCAAGGGAGATATCCTGCTCTTTCTAACGGGCCAGGAGGAGATTGACACGGCGTGCGAGATATTACACGAGCGCATGAAGGCGCTGGGTTCGAACGTGCCGGAGCTCGTCATCCTGCCCGTCTACTCGCAGCTTCCGTCGGAGATGCAGAGCAGGATCTTTGACCCGGCTCCGCCGGGTAGCCGCAAGGTGGTGATCGCGACCAACATCGCCGAGACGTCCATCACGATTGACGGCATCTACTACGTCGTCGACCCGGGTTTCGTCAAGCAGAACGCCTACGACCCAAAGCTGGGCATGGACTCGCTGGTGGTGACGCCCATCTCGCAAGCACAGGCCAACCAGAGGGCCGGCCGAGCCGGCCGCACCGGACCGGGCAAGTGCTTCCGCCTGTACACGGAGGCAGCGTACCAGTCCGAAATGCTGCCGACGTCGATACCCGAGATTCAGCGGCAGAACCTGGCGCTCACGATCCTGATGCTGAAGGCCATGGGCATCAACGACCTGCTCCACTTCGACTTCATGGACCCCCCCCCGATCAACACGATGCTCACGGCGCTGGAGGAGCTGTACGCGCTGGGCGCGCTGGACGACGAAGGTCTCCTGACGAGGCTCGGTCGGCGCATGGCAGATTTCCCGATGGAGCCGTCTCTGGCCAAGGTGGTGATCGCGGCGGTGGACCACGGGTGCTCGGACGAGATGCTCTCGATCGTGGCGATGCTCAACCTGCCCAACGTCTTCTACCGGCCCAAGGAGAAGCAGTCGCAGGCGGATCAGAAGAAGGCCAAGTTCCACGACCCGCACGGCGACCATCTTACGCTGCTGAACGTGTACAACGCGTGGAAGGCGAGCGGCTTCTCCAACCCGTGGTGCTTCGAGAACTTCATCCAGGCGCGCGCCATGCGCCTAGCAAAGGACATCCGCAACCAGCTCGAGGACACGATGAAGCGCCACCGCCACCCGATCGAGTCGTGCGGCCGGAGCACCCAGCGCGTCCGCCAGGCCCTCTGCGCCGGCTTCTTCCGCAACGCGGCCCGCAAGGACCCGCAGGAGGGCTACAAGACTCTGATCGAGGGCACGCCCGTCTACCTCCATCCTTCCTCGTCGCTCTTCGGCAAGCAAGCTGAGTGGGTCATCTACCACACCCTCGTCCTCACCACGAAGGAGTACATGCACTACACCACGAGCATAGAGCCCAAGTGGCTCGTCGACGCGGCGCCTACCTTCTTCAAGGTCGCGCCCTCGGACAGGCTCAGCAAGAGGAAGCAGGCCGAGAGGATACAGCCGCTGTATAACAGGTTTGCGGGAGATAATGACTGGAGACTGTCGGCGCAGAAGAGGGGTGGAAGGGGCGGTGGTGGTGGTACGTGGGGTTGATAATATGTTTGAATTGCTTTTGTTACTATTATAAAAAGGAGTATGACGAGAGACACAATATGTAGGACACCTGGCGAATGGATCTGATTTATCAAGTACCTATACTCGTAAAGACTGGCTTGGAGTGATGGTATATGAGCACGGACTATCCTAGATTCCGGCAAGCAGTGCATGCGTACTACTGTCTGCAACAAGAGCAAGAGACCAAGTCATGGGTGAAGTACGCAGCTCGGTATCATCATTAGACTGCGGACAACACAGTCTAATAAGCCACCCAGACACCCCGGTGGATGCGAAGCCGAGCGAAGAGGATGGTGACGGCTCCGGCCATGAGAGTGGCTCCAGCGTACATGGATAGAGGGAGGAAGCCGTAGTTGGTGGCAATCTGGCCGCCAATGGGGGTACCAACGAGGGCGCTGGTCAACTCAGGCAGTCAGTCAGCCGATACAGGAGGAGGGAGAGGGAAGGGG
Source organism: Geosmithia morbida (assembly GCF_012550715.1). Taxonomy (NCBI): domain Eukaryota; kingdom Fungi; phylum Ascomycota; class Sordariomycetes; order Hypocreales; family Bionectriaceae; genus Geosmithia; species Geosmithia morbida. Next base: position 254,984 of record NW_023336193.1, read on the forward strand.
AATGGACAGACGTGATGGCCAAGCTACCGGTGAGACCGCCGATGGCTCTACCCTGAGCGGCACGGGAGGCCATCTTCCCAGCACAGGCGCCCTGGAGACTGAGGATTGCCTGTTGAGAGATGTTAGGAGAATGACTGATATACAAAACGAGGCACGAAATCATATGAAAGAGGTTCGGGGAGATTTGAGTCGAGAGAGAAGGAGGAGTGAGATGGAAGCAAACTGATGCATACCCCCGAAGCAAAGCCATAAGCCAGAGACCAGACAATCAAGCCAGCAGCAGAAGTAGCGGCAGTCCAGGTAAAGGCGATGATGGCCGAGAGCATCATGGCCAGGGCAGCCATGTTGAAGTGGCCGAGCGAGTCGGCGAGGTGGCCGGGTGCTATGCGGCCGAAGAACGAAGCGCCATTGACAATGGAGATGAGGTAGAAGGACAGTTCGGACGAGACGCCCACGTCGGAAGCGTAGATGGAGACGTAGAAGAAGGGGACAAATAGGCCAAAGTAACCGAGGGCGTAGGCAGCGCACAGCAGCAAGAAGTTGGGGTTGGTAAAGAGCTTCTCATCCTCCGCCTTGCCTCCCCCCCGGTTCTTCTGCTGAGCATTCCCATCATTGCTCTTCTTGCCGTCGTAGACGCTTTCCTCCTGAGATGTCTCTGTCGCCCGCTGCTGCTGCTCGACATCGGGGGCGGGGGTTGGAGTCCTGGCCGGGTCCGAGGTACCGATGCAGACGACAATCAGGATGGCCATCATGATGAAGCCGACGGTGCGCATGGTCCAGGGGAAGCCTATGCGGTGGACGAACAGGAGCTTCTGCAGGGCTACGGGCCAGATGACGCCGCCCACGGAGGAGCCGGCGATGACGATGCCCAGGGCCAGGCCGCGGCGCTTGGGCGTGCGGCGCGACACGGACGCCACGGCCGGCCAGGTGACGAAAGACATGGACACGCCGAGGAGGACGGCCTGGGCCAGGAAGAACTGGTAATACTCGCCGCATAGGGAGGTCATGAACACGGCTAGGAGCTGAAAGATGGAACCGAAAATGACGAGTATCTATGCCGGTCAGAGAAGGACAGGCAAAGATGGGAGGAGAGTGGAGATAGGGGGGCAGGTGTGTGTGTGTGTGTGTATCTTGGTGGGTGGGGGGGAGGGGGAGCAGGAGAGGAAAGATGAGAGCAAGGAAGAAACACGTACACGAGATCCAATCCTGTCAGACAGGATTCCTGCAACAGGAGAGAGGGCAAATAGGAAGAAGATGGAGGCGGATCCGATCCACGATATGTCAGAGGCAGAACTGTCCCTGAGCTCGTTCTCCTCGTAGTAATCTTGGAAGACGCCAAAGGCGTTGAGGAAGCCGACGCTGCTGACGAGGGCGAGGGAGGCGGCGACGATGGACAGGACGGTTTCGAATCTTATTGCACAGATACATGGTCAGCTAATTCGTCTCCTTGGCTTGCAGAAACACTATGATGTAGGTATGCGGCACACCTTGAGCCCGTAGGGGCGTCGGCGTCGGGGGGAGCTCCCATCGTGTATTACTGTATGGTATTGGCAAGCCTCGAGTATGACGGACTGGGATACTGGAAACTCGACTGATTGCGATGGAAAAGCAAGAAAGACAGAGTAAACAAACTGTATTAATACTGCCGATACCGTGGGAGTTGTTGATCAGGGCCTGCTCACATCCCGCCCTCCCCCCTCGGACGATCCGCGGACCCTCCGAGGGGGAGAGGGCCTAGATGTAGAGTTGAGGATGGGAACTCGGACACGGTGAATGTATGCGAGCTGGGACGGGTCTCTCTTCATGTGAAAGACATTGAAGCTCACGGAACGTCATGGTTGTGCACAATACAGGCAGATATGCGTCGTGTAAGTCGTCTAAGCCGTATACCGGGCAGGGTTCCGCCAGATGTAGACTGGATAGCCGCCAGTCATCTTGAAGGCCAACTTGGAATGTCTGGCCCTTCCACGGCATCGTCCAGGATGATAAGATCCTCAATGGCGTCTTCCCACAAACTGTCAGCCGCAAGACAGGAGGCGTAGTGGGTAGGTTGGTGATAGTCATGGTAACTGCGCATGTGAGATTCTCCGCTCTGGCTCCGCGGATCATCCGGACAATCCCCATCTTCCCTCCCCTTACATGCATCATCATACTTGTCTCTCACCTCATCCGATGGCGATTACTTTGTAATACCACATCCCGCGTTCCTCCTCACTGTAAGGAGGAAGAAACATTGTGCTCTCTTCTTCACCTTCCCCAGGGTTCTCGTGCGCTCTTCTTCTCCGTCAATCATGGTGAGCAGAGTGACGAAGAGTGATAATACTGCCAGCCACGGAACCTCCACCCGTCGCCGTCAACGCCAGCCTCAGACATCGTGCAACCACTGCCGCGCGAAGAAGCTCAAATGTAACAGGGAGATTCCGTGCTCAAGCTGCGTCACCCGCGGATTGCCTTGTCACGGGCCTGATGGCTCTACTCCCCCGCGCTCTCAAGCTGACATCGTGTATGTAGCTTCCTTCTCTGCCTCCCACCTCTCCCCATACACACACACACACCAACGAATGCTCACCCACAGCAAACTGCAGATCCGTCAACCCGGCATTAGATGCGCGGCTGCGTGCCCTGGAGGAAGCCGTATTCGGCACGACGAGCCCGGCATGGTCGTCCCTCAACATCGGCGCCCGCGTGCCCACACCGGCAGCTACGGACTCTGCGCGCGGTCACGATACGCCACGCTCGGATACCACCACCACGACGCAGAGGCAGAAGATGTCTTCCGAGCTAGACTATACGCAGCCCTCGGTCGGTTACCCAGTATGTCATCTTCTCCCGTCTCTCCCTCTCTACCCCTACATTTTCTAGAAAATATCCTGTGCGCGTGACGTGTGATGATGAACTGACACGGAGAAATCGGGGGAAAAAAATTCAAGTACGGGAGATCGACGACAGACTACGTCGACGTCACCGTCTGCTCGCCAGAGGGTGTTATCGCCCCGGTCAGCGGTACGCCGGGTCCGTACTCTCCCCCCGGACGAAGGCGCATCACGCTGCCGCATCGGTCCAGCGCCAAGGCCCTGGTGGACATGTACCTCCAGACGAGCGTTTACACGCGCGCGCTGTTCCACCGAGCCTCTACCGTGGCGCGCGTGGAAGACATGTACGGCGCCGTCGAGCGGGGAGAGCCGGCGGACGCGGGGAGCCTGGCGCTCATGCTCAGCTTCTGCGCGGCCTGCAGTTCGTGGAGGGCGACGAGTACCGGATCCTCGCTCCTCCTGTCACAACCCCGACGGCAGCAGCAGCAGCAGCAGCAGCAGGAGCAGAAGCGGCCGGGTGACTGGATCCGTGAAGCGTGGGAGATACTCGGCCGATGCGACGAGCGCCCGACGCTTGAGGGCCTGCAGGCGCGCATGGTCCTCAACGACGTCCTGTACGATGTGGAAGGGTACACGTCCAACATGCGCGGCGCGGTGACGGCGAGCATCTCCATGGCGCGCGACATGGGCCTGCACCTGGTGGACCACCCGACGCGCGGGTGCCGCGACGACGGCGATGGCGACGCGGCGACGCTCGAGATCAAGCGCCGCATATGGTGGTACCTCGTCGGCACGGACTGGTGCATGTCTTGCATGGGCGGCACCTTTGACAGGACCTACACCATCCACCCGCGCCACATGGCCGTCCGCCGACCCCTGGACATTGACGACACGGTCCTCGACGCCATGTCCACCGCCCAGAAGGTGCCTCCTGTCCATCGACGTCAACGGCAACAACGGCGACGGCAGCCGCCGCCACCGCCGACACCCTCTACCACCCATACGTCAGTGACCCATCTCCTCCTGCGGATCCGCGCCGCCGAAATCTGCCGCGAGATAGCAGACGCCATGCCCCTCGAGGCCGGTGACGTCGACGACCTCCCGTTCGACCAGGTCCTCCGTCTGGACAGGCTGTTTGAGCAGCCCCTCGCCGACTTGCCGCGCAGCCTACTCTTCCTAGACGGCGACGGCGACGGCGACGACAACCACGACGACACCACGACGGCAACGAAACAGTACACCATCCAGGTAAACTTGCTGCACGTGGCCCTGAACGCCCGCCGCGCCCGCTTCCTCTGGACGTTTCTTTCGTCGCGCGTCCCCGACTCGGACGCTCGCTTCCTCGTTTTCCGACACCGGTGCCTCGAGAGCGCCCGCTCGGCAGTCCAGGTGTCCACCTCGATCCTCAAGGCCATGCTGGCGACTGATACCGGCGGCGGCGACACCGGCACCAGCACGCCCACGACGACGGCGACGACGACGGCGACGACGACGACGACGACAGAGTCCCTCGCCGCTTCCTCTGGCGTAGTTCTGGCCCACTTCTTCCAGTCGTGCCTGATCGTCTGCTCCGACCCGGATTTCGGTCACCACACCGAAGCCGGGGACCCGCGCAGGAAGCTCCTCCAGGATGCCTTCGACACGCTCAGCCGCGTCGGACGCGAGTCGTCGTGGGGTTCCAGGCTACTGCACCGTCTAGGGAACATCATGCAGCGCTTCAGGACGCCGGCGGAGACGGGCGGCGGCGACGGCGTCGTCGCCGTCATCCAACCCCACCCCCCCGCCGGTAGCAATCGCGGTGGTGAGAGCAGTGTCGGACCGGCTGATGATGCCGCGCAGGACGACGCCGCGACGACGGCGGGTGTGGCTGATGAGGTGCACTGGACGGGACAGCAGCAGCAGTTTCAGGGGGACGGCGTCCTGCCTGCTGATGGTGCATGTGCGCAGCTCGCGTTCGGCGATATCTCCTGGCACGATTTCGTAGGTGTCGTGCCTGGGGGTGAGGACTGGATACAGCTGTTTACCGATCTCGATAACTGTCGGGGTGTTTTGTAATTCTATTACATGATATTACGGATGGGATATCAATATACCCTGGCCCGTCCTTATGAAGATGGACTCTTGTCTACATACCAATACCACTTTGTCTACCAGTGATACATGCATGACACCACTTGTCTACATGATGATAATAATAATACTCGATACCCCTTGTCTATAATAGAATCACACTTGTCTACGTACCGCACTTGTCTTTATATCAAGCACCATTTCAATCACATGTTTTCACAGTGGATGCACATATGCACATCCCATAAGGACCTCTTTTTTTTTGTTTCGTCGATTTCTTTCAATTGCCAAGTGTTGATGGACAAGAAAAAACATACACCAATGGTACATATGAAAACATTTAATATGCCAAACGTTCAATTCTTCCCCCCCCCCCTTTTTTTTTTCGATTCATCCTCATCAAAAAGAAAAAAAAAGAAAAACATCAAATGAGACAGATAGAACCTTTTTGCATCAGATAGGAAAGAAGAGAGAGAGAGGGGAGGAACCCGTTAAACCGAAATCGGCTTAGCAGGCCTGAGCGGTCCCTTTCTCGGCTCATCACCCTTGTCGATACGATACTTGAGCTTGACGCCCATGGCGGCCAGCTCTACGTCGAGATATTTGAGGGCGCCGGGCACGACGATCTGGGTGGTGTCGTCGCCGCCGACCCACGAGTGACCCTGACCGTCCTCCCAGATCTCGCCCTGGATCTCGGTGAGGTCGATGCCGGCGCCGGCGTCGAGTCGGACGGCGCAGCCGCGGCAGCGGACGGTCTGCGGGGCGCTGCGCTTCCTGGACGAGGACGAGGACGACGGGCCGCCGAACTGGGAGACGGTGGGCTGGACGGACAGGAAGGACCCGCAGCGGCGGCAGATCCACGACCGCGTGTAGTCGGAGCAGTTGAGCAGGCGGTCCTGGAGGAGGAAGGCCGTGCCGTGGGCCAGGAGGGCGTCGCGCTCCATCTCTCCGACTCGGATACCTCCTCCGCGCTTGCGGCCCTTGATGGGCTGGCCCGTCGTCGGCACCACCGGTCCCGTCGTGCGCACCTGGAACTTGTCGTTGACCATGTGGCGCAGACGCTGGTAGTACACGACGCCGATGTAGATGTCCGCGCCCAGCTCCTCGCCCGTGATGCCCGAGTACATGGGCTCGTTCCCGTGGTAGCTGTACCCGGCCTTGACCAGCTGGTGCCCAAAGTACTCGGCCGCCGTGTTCTCCTCGCTGAAGCGGAAGGGCGTCGAGTCCTGGGCCAGGCCGTGCAGCGCGCCGGCCTTGCCGGCCAGCGACTCGACGAACATGCCGATCGTCATGCGCGACGGGAACGCGTGCGGGTTGATGATGATGTCCGGCTGTATCCCCGACTCCGAGAACGGCATGTCCACCGCCGGCCACTTCTGGGACGCCACACCCTTCTGTCCGTGGCGCGACGAGAACTTGTCGCCGATGATGGGCGCGCGCGGCACCCGCAGCTTGAGCGAGATGGTCTGCAGCGGCTCGTTGCCCGTCTCGGCCCCGATCAGCCGCACCTCCTCCACAAAGGCCGTCTCGGCCTCCTTGTACTTCTCGTAGTGCGTCTGCCCGTCCAGGTTGACGAGGTTGCCGTTGTAGTCGGGCGTGACCGTGTGCCAGGCGCACAGGACGTCGCCCTCGCTCACCATCCGCCCGATGTGCGGGAGGCCGTCGTCGTCCAGCATGCCCTGGTACGACGCCGGCACGTGGCTGTGCGGCGCGAACCCGAAGGCCTTGGTCACGCTCTTGCTGGCCTTGGTGCGCGAGTCGTCCTTGAGCGACACCTTCTTGGTCTTGTAGATTGTGCCGTGGCCGAAGCCGCGCTCGTGCGCCGACTTGTTGAGGATCATGGCGTCGTCCATGTCGTATCCCGTGTACGAGATGACGGCCACCACGGCGTTGGTGCCGTTGGGGAAGTTGTCGAAGCCGTACGTGTTGTGCAGCGGGGCGCGCACGATGGGCGTCTGGCCCGTCTGCAGACGGTACGACTTGTTGTCGGTCCGGTGCCGGATGGCGGCGCCGGGCGTGCCCATCGTCTGCTTACCCATCTGGCACTGGTACATGTTGCGCGGCGACTGGTTGAAGTCGGAGAACGGCGTCATGTTGGCCAGGATCGACAGCATGTTGGTCGGGTCGAACTCGACGTGCGTGGACCGGCCCGACTCGATCTCGTGCGGCACCACGGCAATCGTCATGTACGGCTGCTCGTAGGGTCCGACAAAGTCCTCCTCCTGCAGGGGCAGGTACTTGACCGGCCGCACCATGCGTGCCGGGGTCGACGCCATGAAGATGCCGGGGTACGAACCGCCGTGCGAGGGCGGGACGTAGCCGACCTCGAGATGCAGCGGCACGCCGTGGGTGCCCTCGACCTTCCAGTGGCGCAGGCAGTCGGAGATGCGGACCGCCTCCTTGGGCGTGCAGAAGCCCAGGAGCCTCCCGTCGAGGACGACGGGGACGAACTCGTCGGTCGAGGCCGACGACGAAGCCACGACGCCCAGCTCGGCGACCAGGGCGGGCACGCGGCGCGCGTCGGCCGAGTCGGTCATGATCCTGCACTTGTGGGCCAGGTGGTTCAGCAGGCCGCAGGGGGCGCCGTCGGGCGTGTGGACGGGGCACATGAAGCCCCACGACTCGGGCAGCAGCTTGCGCACGGCCGTCGTCTTGAGCTGGGCGAAGAAGGCGCCGCGGTGGACCATGCGAAAGTGGCTGATGAAGCGCAGGAAGTTGAGCTTCTCGGCCACGACGGTGAAGCCGGCCGTCTGCTGCAGGTCCAGGCCCGAGGGACTCTGCAGGTTACCCGTCGACAAGAAGTACTCGAGCAGGGTACCCAGGTTCTCGTTGGCCTTGCGGAAGATCGTGTTGGGGAAGTCCCTGCGCCAGTCCTCCGAGGTGAAGCGCACGGCGGCGTGGCGGCGGAGGTAGTCACGGATGGAGGCGCGGACGCTGACGCTGAGGAACTCGTCGAGGCGCTCCTTGAGGATCTGGCCGTAGAGGAAGCCGCCGAGCAGGATCTCCTGGTGCTGCAGGGCGTCGGGGTTGTCGACGGCGCACTCGCCGGCCACGAGGGCGTACAGCTTGCGGATCATGAGCAGCAGCATGCGGAACTTGTCGGCGTCCTGCTCGGGCGTGACGTCGATGTTGCCGAGGTGGACGAGGACGATGCGGCGCAGGAACTCGGTGCCGACCTCGTAGTCGGTCATGGTCTCGGGCACGCCCAGGACGACGCGGAACTTGGAGCCCAGGAACGCGCGCGTCTCCGACTTGGTGTACAGCTGGTACGTCTTGTACGTGCGCAGCAGCAGCTCGACTCGGTCCGTCAGGAAGACGTTCTCCGACGCCTTGGTCCCCGCTGGGCCCACGAGCGTTTCGAAGATCTCGCCGTCGTTGGTGTCCACCAGCGCCTTGAGGATCATCATGACGGGCACCAGGTACTCGTTCTTGCGCCACGAGAAGCGGAATGTCATGTTGCCGTCGTTGAGGTAGTGCAGCACGTTGGTCTGCGACGTCTCGTCGGGCCGGACGGACCTCATGATGATGCCGTAGGACGAGTATCCCGGTCCTCGGTTCTGGAAGCTAGGGCGGTTGATAGCCATGGGGAAGTTGCGCTTGTTGAGCTGGAGCATGCGGATGATCTTTTCGATTCCGTTGACGATGAAGTAGCCACCCAGCTCCTCGGACTCTTCCTTGCGGTTGACGAGCTGCTGTGGGGAGTTGCTTTCGAGGTGGCAACGGTTGGACTTGGGAGGGGTCAGGTCAGCGTTTTCGTCTTGTCTGGGGAGGTCTCTCTCTGGTTTTTTTTCCTGGTTTTTTCTCGTCCTTCCCGCAGTCTTTGTCCCTCTAGACGTGAGCAGGTATGAGGTCTGGCTGCTGAAAACGTACCTTGAGCATGATCGGCACCTGTCCCAGCTCACGGACAAACTCGACGGGATCTCCCCCATTGATAGAGTACTCGAGCGTGGCCGACAGCCTACCACGGTAGGTGACGTGGCGCTCCCTGCACTCTGCGGGGAGAATCTCCCTGTTCTTGGCGAGCTTGTTTGAGGGCGGCACCTGGGGCCTCTGGAGTGCCACATCCTTGAATCGGATGGTCAGGACATTACGAGACCCCGTGTCCATGGAGTCGTCTCCGTCGAGGAAGGTCTTGGTGCCAATGTCTGCCAGGGCGTGAGCCAGCAGGCTGCCGCCGTGGCTTCCAGAGCCGCCATCGTCACCGCTGCTGAATATGCGGTTGAACGACTCGATGTGAGGGTTGACGGCCTCTTGCAGGGCCGGGTAGGCAGTGTGGTCTGCGGGAGGGTCGCGGAACAGCTTCTCGCGGCGGAGGGTGTTGTACTCGTGATCCCAGCGAGTATCCGTCGGGGCGGTGGCCGACGGGGCCATTGTGAAGGGTCGTAGGGCGAGCAGGGAGGTTGCAGGTATCGTAGAGTTTTCCCGAGGCCGGTATTCTTTTTTTTTTTTTTCTCGTGTCCCTCTCTAGGCTGGGGGGGAAAATGATCACCAAATGTGACGCCGGAGTTGCAAAAGTTAAAAAAAAAAAAGTTCTTGCGATAAGATAAGATCACATGGAATCTTATCGATATAAGTGGGGTCGATTGATAACGGCGGGGTCATGTTGCTGACAGGTACGAATAATGGTTTTATTATTGATACGTAACTGACCTTGAGGATCTGATGCCTCACTACTGCTTTCACCATGGCGGCGAAGGGTGTGAGGTGGAGAAGGAAAGGGACGAACAGGCGAATATCCGGGGGGGGAGCGTATGATTGTCACGATGATTAGTGGACGAAGCTCTCGGCTAAACACGTGTGCATCCTACTACTACTCTCATCAACTGCAGCGGCGGCTACTAGATGCTCGGTTTCTCACTCAGAGCAGTACTATTTCTGTTTTGTCACTAGTACTGCGGCTTATCGCGCATCAGCAGCATGGTCGTTTCAACATCTTAGCCGCCGTTGTCCTCTTAAGTTTTCACGCAGATTACTTTTTCCTCTCTCCTCTCTCTTCTCTTCTCTTCTCGCACGCCACTTCTTGACAAGGGTTCGACAGGATCCAGGGCAGAGTTCTTATGTGAGAGGGAGGGAGTAGAGTGGAGGGGGAGGGGAGGGGAGGAGGGGGAAGGCGATACGCCGTCATTCACATGGCCAGACTTACACCGAGAATGGACACGGCGTAGCAGTGGCCCATCATGTTTCAGTTCCCAAGGTTGCACGTTGACCGTGGATAGTAGTAATCAATAGTAATAGCAGTAGTAGCAGCAGTAACGACACATCTCCACACTCGCAAGTATCAGAGTAATCAAGAGCTCGTATCCCGTATTCTGATAGAGATCCGGCCATCACCAACATGTCGAGTACGAGTCTGAACCCTCTAGTAACAAGTGGTTCGTTGTGGAACAATGACTTCTCCTTCTCTCTCGTTGCCGCCCACCTGTCCCAGCCCCGGTCAACAGATCCTGGAAAAAATAACAGACAAGAAAAAAAAAGGAATTCCTCATCTGCTGACATCTTCCCAAGGGAGTTAGGAACCCCAACCCCGACGAATCATGCTTCCCTTCCTCTCTCTGTGCGTTCTCCTACAGGCTACAGACTGCGATTCTAAACATGAGTAACCCTCCCACATTACCCTTGTCCCGGCTCATGATCAGGTACCCTCCCCCCCCCCCCCCCCCCCCCCCCCCCCTCCCCCCCCGCCGGCAGTGCTACCCCCATCATCCAGACACCCTCTTCATTCCCTCCAAGCACATGCACACTCACTGATGCATGGATCCAGAGTCTCTCGAGCAGCTGGAACAGGCGAAGATGGAGCAAGCGAAGAAGGAAGATGGATGAGCAGTACGTCATGACTTGACATCATCCCTATAGTGAAACGTGCACTACCCTACAGAGGGGTTCAGTCGCCGAGAGTCCTGACCTTCATCCAATGGATGCCCCGCGCGGTCCGATTTAGTGCCCGTCCCAGTGCCCGTCCCAGTGCAGGTGGGTCAAGGTCAAGGTCCGCGGGCCTCTCAGCTGTTGGTAGATTCCCCGCTTGGAAGATGGGATGCGCACATGGTCAGTCAAGACCGGACTCGGCTACTATTACAGGTACCAATACAGTATTACTACAGGTACCACCGCTCCGTATTGCGCTCGTACTACATCTGGAAACGCCTGGCGGCACGCTCGTCTTGAAGAGAGAGAGATTACTGTAGAATGAATAAAATGCTGGAGAGTTACGTCATACTGTAGAACACTGCTACGCAAAACACAATCACAGGCACCACAGGCACCGTTAGACGCAGCACAGCCACAGGCACCCGGCCGCTGCCTGTCTATCCTGCTGGCAATGACCACTGAGCCACCCCGCCATCACTTGCAGCGCTACATGTACATCATAGGTGCCGAGTTATAGCACTCGAACTCCCAATGGTGCAGGCCTGGATGGAACCTCCAGGTCCAGTATTGCCGTGACAGGTAGGCCCGGCCTGCACCGCACGGGCACTGTGACTCCACGGGTACTGTCTATAGCTGCCTATACATGCCGAACGACGTTCACGGCCCACTGACGCCCACAGCCCTCCAGTAGAGCCAGATGCCCCGTGGCCGAGGACAAACAGGACCCAACAGCCCCAGCCCAGTGGTTGCACTCGCCAACTCTACCCTCTAGGTCTAGCCTCCAGGCCACTACCAGCCTTAACACACACGCGCTCTTAACAACACTTTCTCAATACCCGTCAGCGTCACCGGTCGCTACCGCCGCCACCCATGGGCAACCAGAGCTGCCCCTCCTCCTCCTCCTCCTCTTCCATCAATCGTTTCCCATTTCCTCTTGTACGCTCCAACCTCAACCACCCCCCCCCCCCCAGTGTCGCAACAAAATACACACACACACACACACACACACAAACGACATACAACAAAACAGACAAGAAAAAAAAGAAAAAGAAAAAGAAAAGANCCCCCCCCCCCCCCCCCCCCCCCCCCCCTCCCCCCCCGCCGGCAGTGCTACCCCCATCATCCAGACACCCTCTTCATTCCCTCCAAGCACATGCACACTCACTGATGCATGGATCCAGAGTCTCTCGAGCAGCTGGAACAGGCGAAGATGGAGCAAGCGAAGAAGGAAGATGGATGAGCAGTACGTCATGACTTGACATCATCCCTATAGTGAAACGTGCACTACCCTACAGAGGGGTTCAGTCGCCGAGAGTCCTGACCTTCATCCAATGGATGCCCCGCGCGGTCCGATTTAGTGCCCGTCCCAGTGCCCGTCCCAGTGCAGGTGGGTCAAGGTCAAGGTCCGCGGGCCTCTCAGCTGTTGGTAGATTCCCCGCTTGGAAGATGGGATGCGCACATGGTCAGTCAAGACCGGACTCGGCTACTATTACAGGTACCAATACAGTATTACTACAGGTACCACCGCTCCGTATTGCGCTCGTACTACATCTGGAAACGCCTGGCGGCACGCTCGTCTTGAAGAGAGAGAGATTACTGTAGAATGAATAAAATGCTGGAGAGTTACGTCATACTGTAGAACACTGCTACGCAAAACACAATCACAGGCACCACAGGCACCGTTAGACGCAGCACAGCCACAGGCACCCGGCCGCTGCCTGTCTATCCTGCTGGCAATGACCACTGAGCCACCCCGCCATCACTTGCAGCGCTACATGTACATCATAGGTGCCGAGTTATAGCACTCGAACTCCCAATGGTGCAGGCCTGGATGGAACCTCCAGGTCCAGTATTGCCGTGACAGGTAGGCCCGGCCTGCACCGCACGGGCACTGTGACTCCACGGGTACTGTCTATAGCTGCCTATACATGCCGAACGACGTTCACGGCCCACTGACGCCCACAGCCCTCCAGTAGAGCCAGATGCCCCGTGGCCGAGGACAAACAGGACCCAACAGCCCCAGCCCAGTGGTTGCACTCGCCAACTCTACCCTCTAGGTCTAGCCTCCAGGCCACTACCAGCCTTAACACACACGCGCTCTTAACAACACTTTCTCAATACCCGTCAGCGTCACCGGTCGCTACCGCCGCCACCCATGGGCAACCAGAGCTGCCCCTCCTCCTCCTCCTCCTCTTCCATCAATCGTTTCCCATTTCCTCTTGTACGCTTCCTCCTCAAACATCATCTACGCGCCAGTGTCGCAACAAAATACACACACACACACACACACACACAAACGACATACAACAAAACAGACAAGAAAAAAAAGAAAAAGAAAAAGAAAAGAACTGAAGGGGAAAAGTGGAATCCACCCGCAGTCCCTCTCCCGCCGCCATCATCCCCGGGTTGCCGCCAGTCGTACGTCTGTGCATGGGCCATCCAGTCCCTTACCGCTCACCTTTGACAAGGTCCGCCGCCCAACCCTGACCATCCGAGACCTGTCTCGACCTTCCCGCCGCCGCCGTCGCCGCTTTCATCTCCGTTCACATATTCTCTTGAAGACGTGCTCTCTTTGATACCACATATAGCTCCCCTCCCCTCCCCCCGGTCGTCTTGGTTGTCGCCCTTCGTCACCTTACCCGATTATATTTACGAGTTGCAACCCCACCGGGAACCAACAACTCGTATGTGACGATCCTTCCCCCCCCCCCTCTCTTCCTCTTTTTTTTCTCTGCCCGACGCCAGATACAATCTCGACTCTTTTGAGCTTCATCGCACGCACGTGGTTCGAACACCGACGAACCACACCAGTCAAATCGCCTGTCCTTGCCCGCCCGGTACAAAGGAAACAAGACAAAAGGGAGAAGAAAAAGAAAAGCAGACGAGACAGATTGTCTGTTGCACTCTTTGTTCCCGCACGCGCGACGAGGGTTTCTCGCTTCTCTTCATTCTCCCTATCCTCTTTCTTCTTCTTCTTCTTCATTGCTCTTCGTCTGGACCTCTTTCTTTTAGCACCCTCCCCATCAAACCTGTCTGCTGCCGTCTCGATTCGCCGCTGCTTAAGCTTTAGGCCGCTCGTGCCCTCTCACAGAGAAGCTTCGTCCCGATCTGTTATCCGAAATCCAATATACGATTATCGACATGGCTGGCATATTTCGGCGCGTGTACGACTGGCTCTTGAGAACTTTCTGGTAAGTCATTTCGCGCCGTTCGAGGTCCCTGAACCTTGTATCGATTTCGTCCGTCGCCGTCATAGTTCGTTAATAGCTGACAACCAACCAGGTCGCTCGAGATGGAGGTGACAATGGTCGGCTTGCAGAATGCTGGCAAGACATCGCTCCTCAGAGTCCTTGCTGTACGTTGAACATAGTGCTGGCCTCCCAGCTTGCGCCCCGCACCCCACATCCCGCATCCCGCATCCCGCTCCTCGTTCTCAAGTCCAGATACCCCGCAGAAATTTTGGCTGATGCTGACCCATGACCTGTCCTGTAGGGAGGAGAATTCACGCTTGAGTAAGTGCAGCCGTATCACCATGTCGCCATCCCCCACAAACTGGAAACACGAACCGGGGGAGGTGATATGAGCGGTCACCGTTTTGGGATTCCTGATCCGAAGTCCCCGATATGACAAGAGGCTGACGAGTGGTGTTTATTGTAGCTCCATCCCGACTGTGGGTTTCAATATGAAGCGTGTGCAACGGGGACACGTTTCACTCAAATGCTGGGACATTGGTGGCCAGCCCCGGTTCCGCAACATGTGGGAGAGGTACTGTCGCGGCGTGAACGCTATAGTCTTCATTGTCGACATTGCCGATACCGAGCTGATACCTCAGGCCAGGGATGAACTCCACGCCCTTATGAGCAACCATACGCTCATTGGCATTCCTCTCCTGGTCCTGGGTAACAAGTCCGATCTTCCTCACATCATGTCCGTCGATGAGCTGATCGACGTCCTCGAACTCAGCACTGTCAAGGGCCGCGAGGTGTGCTGTTACGGTATCAGTGCCAAGGAGGAGACGAATCTGGAAGCCGTAGTACAGTTTCTGATGAAGTATGCCACCCGTTGACACGGGATTCTTTAGCATCGATTGAACGGTAACGGACGGTAATGGATGGCTGTTTGCTCTTTCTTTTTTTTTTCTCTTTTTCCTCTTCTCTTTTCGTTTATGCTTTGTGCGTGGTGTCTGGGACCTTGACCCCTCCTCTCTTTTCTTGTTTGGGCAGCTGCCCTGATTCCAATAGCCGAAGCGTGGGTTTTTGTAATAGCGTGTTACCGGATCATGACGAGGCGTCGACCGGAGGCGTTTTCCGGAGGGAACCAAAAATGGGACACAGATTTAAGAACGAATAAAGAGGCCGCGACACCGTGGCATGGCCCCGCGGGCAGGATGACGCGGCAGCAAAGAGAGGGTTGGTGGTGGAGATGGTTGACATGGAGCCATGTTTTCGGCATTGGCGCGTGAACGTCATGTATATAGCTTCATGGCCCACGAGTGCAGCCATTTCACGAGGCATCGTCTCCCGGCGGCGATTTCGATTTTATTTTTTTTATCGGAGTCGGATTTGGTGGCTCGCATCGTTTTGGATTATACAAGAAGAGTTGTGGTAGGCTTCGCTCAGATTGCGGGCAGTTAATGATTGACGACTTATGACGACTTCCCACGCGAGGCGTCGAACCTCCTAGTGATCTAATGTCGTTTTCCGTAGTAATTCATTGGGCGCTGAGGGGGGAGAGAGACGCCATTGGTGAATATGAGTGGTTGGCGTGGCGAATACATCGTAGATGGCGTTTGTCTTCACCTGTCACTGTGGATATCAGACGGTCGAATATCACGAGGGATCGGGCGGTAGAGGAAGGAGGCAACGCATCAGTTATGAGGGGGGAATCAGGAGAGCAAAAGGCGATGGCGGGATATACAGCTGGTTAATGAAGAATGCGGTTCT
>NW_023336193.1:270964-294160 GCF_012550715.1 Geosmithia morbida
GATATGGCGGGGATTTTAGACTGGGAGCAGAGGGAGGGGGTTGGGGGAAGGAGGGTGAGAAAAGAAAGAAGTGCGCGGAAGGGCAACAACCAGATGAGGGAAAGGGCGATTCAATGTATATGTTTATGTCTGAGAGAGGGATGAAGAGAGCAAAGAGAGAGGAGACGGTGGGAAGAGGAGGAAGAAGAGAGAGAGAGAGAGAGAGAGAGAAATAACCATAGAAACAAGGGAACAGTGACAAGGGATAGAGGGAGAAGCATGTTGTGCTGGCAAGCGACCTGCATCCAGGAATAGAAATAACCCCAAGCAGCCAGAGACCAGACGGCACACGGGCCACCACGAACGGGTTGATGTGTTGGCAGAAGAAGGGAATTGCCGGTAATGAAACAGATGGCGTCCATACCTCTCCTCTCGCTCTTTTTTCTCACCCGTCCGTCCCGCCTGTTTGAATATGAACCAACCCTGGGCATCGCATTGTCTGTTCTATAACGTCTGGCTTCAGCTTCGTTCAACCCGTTCTTCTCGTCAGCTGTATATTGGCCAAAGGATAGAAGCAGAGAGGGAGAGGGAGAAAGAGAGAGGGAGAGAGAACAGACATTGGGTACGAACTCATGGGAAATACTTGCAGTGAAACGGTGTAGTCGGATTGGGTATACCGGCGGATGGGGGGGGGGATAGGCTAGCAGAGATGAGGAGGTAATACCTAAACCGTGTAGGAAAAAGCGGAGGCGGAGGGGTGGTATGTGTGTGGTGGTGTGGGTTCCTCTGCAGCATTGCCAGCGCATCACGCAGGAAAATACGTACGTGGTGAGGAGCACAAGGACAAGACGTCGAAGGGGTGCCGAGGTGACGATCCATTGGGTCTTGAGGCTTGACTTGCCGCCAGTTGTTGTGTTTTTTTTTTAATGTTTTCTGTATCTGTCTTGATGTGGTGATTGTCTGATTGTCTTCTTCTCTTCTTTTGCAATAAGGTGAGTTCCAAATTGTTGAGGGTGAAGGAGAGTTGGAATTGATCTTCCCGTGCAGCCGTGTCCGCTCCTTCCCTCCATATCGGGAAACGGCGGGGTAAAAAGTAATATTATTATTTATTACACAGGGAAGGAGCCCGAGTGCGGGAAGGAGCAACCTACAATATTATTAACGACCCCGCTGTCGGCCATCACAGAGAAGCTTGAAGAGAGTATCGTTAAAGAGATGCACAATAAGATATTGAATGTCGTATCGATATTAGCAATATCACACGACAGGTCGCATCTCACCACCACCTGCTAAGCCGACAATCATCATGCAGCCACTCCGCATCGCCAGACTGGCTGGCAGGACCCAAACGTTCTGGAAGCCGAGTCTAATTTCGAGTCCACTATTACAACAACACCGAGCATCATCATCGTCACCTGGTCCTGGCAATTCCTGGGTCGGTCACAAGGGTCCCGGCGGGTTCGACCTGAGGAGTACGTATGCAGTGATGGTGACGACCGGATAATGACATGGTGGTGTCTATCGTGAGGTCGGTGATTTGGCGGGTGAGGAGGGTAGAAGAAAGAAGGAAGGAAAGAAGGGGGGGGGGGGGTTCAATGGATGTATAATTACGATGCTGATCTGGAAGTAGGCGATGTCATGACCACCCCAACTCCATCCATGCTGTCGGCAATCCGGACGTGCTCTATGCGCGATGACGTCTTTCAGGAAGACACGACAACGTCGGATCTCGAGGCGCACGTCGCCGGCCTCGCAGGCAAGGAGGCTGGCCTGTTCGTCCTCTCGGGCACGATGGGCAACCAGCTCGCTCTGCGAAGCCACCTCAGGCAGCCTCCGCACGGGGTCTTGTGCGACGAGAACTCGCACATCTTCCACTACGAAGCTGGAGGGTCGGTCTCCCCACGATACATGCACAGCTACGTGTCCCACGTGAAATGCTGACACCCTCCCAAGAGTGGCATCCCTCTGCGGCGCCATGCTGCAGGCCGTGACCCCCAAGAATGGGATGTACCTCACCCTGGAGGACGTTGCCGCCCGGGCCGTGCTGGACAACGACGTGCACTCGTGTCCCACGCGCGTCATAAGCCTGGAGAACACGCTCAACGGCATGGTCATGCCCCTCTCCGAGACGCGCCGCATCTCCGACTTCGCCCGCGCCCGCGGCATAGCCATGCACTGCGACGGCGCCCGCCTCTGGGAGGCCGTGGCCTCCGGTGCCGGGTCCCTGGCGGACTACTCGTCCCTCTTCGACACGCTGAGTCTGTGCATGTCCAAGGGTCTCGGCGCCCCGGTAGGCAGCGTCCTCGTCGGCCCCGCCAAGACCATATCCCACTCCCGGTGGGTGCGCAAGTCCATCGGCGGCGGTCTACGTCAGCCCGGCCTTCTCACGGCCGCCGGCCGCGTCGCCGTGGACGAGGCCGTCCATCTACTACCGCTCGCCCACTCCCTGGCGCGAGACGTGGAATCTATCTGGACCTCGAGGGGCGGCCGGCTCATCTACCCCGTCCAGACAAACATGTGCTGGCTAGACCTGGACGCCGCACGCTGCCCCCCGGACCATTTCGTCAAGTTAGGTGAGCGTTTCGGTCTGGCCCTCGGTCCCGGCCGTCTGGTGCTGAATTATCAGACTGCCCAGAATGGCGAAGAGGTGCTGTCCAGGTTGGAGAGAGTATTCGACGCAGTCTTTGATACTGCATCAACGTCAACGTCGACTGGCAAGCCTATAAAGGCAGCGGTAGGTGCCAAGAGCATGTACAGGGTATAACTGTGTGTTCAGTCTTTTTGAAGGAAGAAGAGAGAGAGAAAGAAGAGGCATACAAGTCTAGAGTCATGAATTTTTCAAAGCCACGATAACAAACAAAACAAAAAAAAAACACGTATATATATATATATATATATATATATGTATGTATATGTATATGTATAATAGAATTCCTTTTCTGTTAATCTATTTCAACATTTCATCTCATCTTGAACAGTGAAGAAAACCTGAAAGGAGAAAGAACCTTGAAGACCTAGAAACCTGGAACCCCCTTACATCAAACGAAAGAAGAGCGAAAAGCGAAGAAGAAGAGAAGAAAAGCATCTACCGGCGCCCATCCTCGAGTTCGTTCCCTCCCATCTGACCCTTTTCCCTTTATCCTCCGTCCCTGACGCCCAAACTCTCGAGCACAACCCTTTCAAGGAAATAGTACCAGCAATAATATGCGTGTATGAAAAAATGAGTGCGGGTAAAAATAGAAAAAAGTCCCGGGGGTTCTGTTGTCCCACCAACCCCCCACCCCCCCATCCTACTTCTATATCATTTCTATACCTTCCAACGGTAAGACGAGGACGGGAAAAAAATACTTGCCCGTGCGAAAAGAGAAAGAAAGGCGTAAACAAGTGCTAAACAGACAGCAATGTTTCAGGCTGTACTCCAAAAGAAAGATAAATCTGGCCGGCTAGGATGCTTCGAAGAATTCCAAGTCTCGAGCTGTATTCTTGGCGTCGTACAACTCGCGGGTCGGTGAGGTACCAGACTTGCCAGATGGCGAGTCCCCGTCACCCCGGGCTGTTATCATGAGGCTCAAGGGGGGGGTGCGGGTGAGCGTGAGATTGTGCGGATGGCTGTACATCCTTGTAGACAGCATCCAGGGCTATTTCAATGTCACACACAGTGCGCAGTGTCATGTCTGACAGACGACTTCGCGGGTGTAGAACTCGACGAGCATCGTGGCGTAGGCTTCCAGGCCCTCGACGGGAACGGCAAGTCTAAAGTCATTGAGGATGAGGAACTGCAGCTCGAGATGGTTGAGTTCGGCGAGGGGTAGACCTCCGACCTTTTTCGGAGTGTCAGCGAATGGTCGAGGGATGGGAGCAACGGGACGACTGGGAAACAAGAGGCGAGCGAAAGAAAAGGGGAGGGGTGGTGTACAACACACCTTGGCATATCTCGAATTGGTATAAAACACGTCCGAGAAGAACTTGCTAGAGCATGTAACCCCAGCAATTATCAGACGGTGAATATTGAAGCTATCGACGACAAAGTAAGTCGATGGCCCATACACAGAGGGTAGCTCCTCGGGTACGGTTATGACGCGGTCGCTAGGTCGGCGACTGGCGTTGCTACTAGTCAATTCGTCGTCGTCGTCGTCGTCGTCGTCGTCGTCGTCGCCGTCGTCATCGTCAGCCAGATCCGAGTCGTCCGATGTCGTTGACGAAGCGACGCTGTCGCGCATGGCGACATCCGAGTCACGGTCTTGATGGCGCGGATCCGAGCCCGCTTGTGATGCGCGGAGCTGGGAATGGGGACGTGATGAAGGAGCCGCCGCCGCCGCCGCCGCCGCCGCCGCTGCTGCTGCCGCCGCTGCTGCTTTGCGAGCATCTTCGCTCTTGGAGACGAGGTCGTTCACGCGCTCCGTCATGCGATCAAAATAGACGAGGAGGCTGAGAAACACCTCAAAGGTGGTGGGGCAGTACTTGTATATGCGCGAGAGGTAGCTCAGAATTGTGATGGCGGGCACGTTCTTTCCGTGAAAGGCGAGTACCGAATGGCTCATGGGGCTCATCTGATTGCCGCCCGTCGTTTCGCTCGACTGGTTGGCCTGCTGCTGGTGAGCGGCGTTACGCTGCATGGCGTCGTGCTGCAGATCGTTGGTCGAGGTGATCTTGGTCAGCAGAGCGGCCACCATATCGATGATGTCGCCAATAGGCATGCCGCTGATGTCGTACTTGACCTGCTGCTGGAGCTGGGCGTCGGGGTGCATGTCCGACTGAGCCAGGCTCTTGACGTGTGCCAAGTCGCGGACATGGACTACCGTCTGCCTCGGCACTTGAGACTGTGAAGCCGTCGCAGAGTGGTCTGGCGCCGGCGATATCGGCTGCTGCTGCTGAGTCTGCACCGACGGGTGGTTCCCTGATGCGGAGGAAGACGACGAGAGCAGTGTGGGCGCTGTCGTCGCCGAGGACGGCGTGGGAACATGGTGGGCGGGGGCGACAGACGCGGTTACCATATCAGAAGCCATAGACTCACTCCTGGCATGTTCAGCGGGGCAGGATCGGGAGAAGGCAGCCGGAGAAGAGTCGGGTGGGGAGGGGATCTTGGAGGCGAGCCTGACAAGACGTGGCGAAGGGTCGACCGGCTGTGAGTGGGCGGGGTCGATATGACGGCCGTTGTGGTCGGGGGGTGCCGAGGAGGAGGAGGAGGTGGTGGTGGTGGTGGTGGTGGAGGAGGAGGAGGGGGGAGGAGACGTGGCAGCACGCGACGACAGCGACGGCCTGGTATGCGCGGTAGCGGTGGTGGAAATGTAGGGAGGAGAAGCGTCGCGAGAGTGAGGGTGGTGAAGGTGGTGCTGATGGCTCTGGAGCGAAGGGCTCGCAATCATGGCGTGGGATCGCGAGGTATCGGGGGTATATTCGCCAATTACAGCAGCCATAGCATTCTACCAAGGAAGCGTTCTGGAGGAGACCGAAGGCTGTGCCGAATCGTGTCGCGGTCAGCACAACACGGCGGACAGGAGGAGGAGCTGAGGATGGCGATGCGGGGCAGCAGGCGCTGGGAGGGCCGGTGGCTAGATGCGAAAAGGGAAGAAAGAAGGAGAGAGGAAGGAGAGCGCGCGTGTTTTACGTGTTCGTTTTTCTGAAGAAGAGTCTGGATAAGTATCAATTCGGCTTGAAGTGACTCGTGGTTGATGATGTCGTCGTCGTCACAGTTGTGGTGAGGAGGGGCAAATGTGTATGTGGCGTCGCACAGTTGAAACCCGGAAGTCGAGGGAAGGGGCAGGAAAAAAAGAAAAAAAAAAAGATGAAGAATGTTGTCGCCGGACAGTATGCAAAACTAGATTTGATAATAGATGACAGAACAACAACGACAACAACAACAACAACAATAACAATAACAACAGAGACAACAAAAAAAGACTGGTAGTTGAACAGATGGGAGAGCGTGCAGAGGGGATGCGTTATCGAGATGGAGGGAATGAGAGAGAAGAAGTAGAAGGAGGAGAAAGAAAGAGGGACATGCAGCGGTGATGCAACAACCAAGAGTTTATCGGTGTCGTGGCGTATGGAGCTGCTGACCAGAGAGGGAAAGAGCAACGCTAGTTTTAGGTTGCTCCTTCCGATGATGAAGACCAAGGTGAAGTCCCGAATAATTCAAGATTCTTTCTTTTTTCCTTTTTCTCTAATCATCCTCTCTCTCTCTCTCTCTCTCTCTCTCTCTTTCTCTGTCTCTCTTTCTCTCTCTCTTTCTTTCTCTCGCTTTCTCTCTCTCTCGATATCTCTACCTTTCTCGATATCTCTACCTCTCTGCTCTTGCAATCCCAAGGAGACAAGGGAGTGCGTGTATCGAAAATGAGGGGGAGGGGGAGGGGTGGTGGCGTATAGGTAGAGGCAACCCGACACCAGCTATTACAGCAAATTACACGACCAGCATGCAAGGCTGCTGGGGGGGGGGGACGAGAAGGGAGGGGGGACGATGACCACGGACAAACAGGCAAACAAACAGATGAGAAGAATAAAGATGGACTTACGGGATATGGAACAGAGAGGAGACGAAGCAAGAGGAAGAAGAAGAAGAAAGACACCGCCGGGCGGGATAGATGGTTTCCCCCCTTCCTTCCTTGAATGGAAGTATGTAATACTTGCAGATACTAAAGCGTAGTCCAATCTCACTACAGACTGGGAGGACCAACAAAAACGAGGAGGTGATGAAAAAATAGCAAGGTAAACAACTGATCGTTCTCTCTCTTTCTTATCCCGGTAATCCCGAATTCCCTCGTTTTTAACAGGGAATAGTGAGGGACGATGTGCGAAGGAGGAGGGGGGGCGGAGGAGGCGTGACGATGAGGAGGGGAAAGGAGGGAAAGAAGGAATAGTGTAAATGGGGGAGACCAGATGATCAGGAGGGTTACCTAACACGCTCACAGATGCACGCACGAGGTACTATCCGAGAGCTTTCTAGAGAGGGGAAAGGCAAACAGAGCAAGATGTTCTGCTCTTTTCTGCTTCTCCGTCTGGCGTCAAGAAGAGGAGTGAGTCCACAATGTGGGCGAAGCTGTCTCTATCCCTCTTTTAGGCAAAGGTTTTGGATGGAGAAGGAGGAGGGGAGGAGCAGTGAGGGGATAGAGGCGGGGAGGGAAACAGGGGTTGATTGATTTTATCGATGGGTTGGTTGGGTTGGGTCGTAATAACCCGTGATTTAATAATACTAGACAGTGATATATGATTGGCATCCATGATAGTCTCTACTTCTTTTTTTCTCTCTTCTTCACTTTCACATTATGCAGATAGAGAGTCTGAGAAGATGGTGAGGAAAAAAAGACAAACTGCAATACTTGAGATTATCCTCGTAATCATAATACCCTCAGCACAGCTAGGAGGGGGGGGAGTAGGAGGTTTCTCTCTTCCTCTCTCGTATGTTAGCCAAGCCCCTGCCCACGTGCTCCCCAGCTGCATCTCTTATCGGTCTCTGGACTATTCATAGTGGTAGTATTATTACCATGTTACCTCCAAGTCTGTGGCCTGCTGCAGCTTTTCTTTTTATCAGGATTTTTTTTTTTACGGAGATTGAAAACAGGGTAGTGGTAGTAATAGTAGTAATAGTAGTAGTAATAGTAGTAAGTAGCGGTAGTAGTAGGTAATAGCAAGTAGCAGTAATAATAGCTGCTTCCTTTCTGTAATGATACTTGCCGAGCATCACTCTCCACCGTATATTCACGTCGTCCATGAACCTGTGGTGATGTATGTACATTCTCTCTCCGTCTTCCCTACCACTGATACCAAGCATGAGGAGAGCATATCCTGCATCGACACCTACCAATATACCAATATCCCTCTCACCAATCACACTCCCTCTATCCTTCCCGTGGCCAGTGGTCAGTGGGGGAGGGGGTCATCCGAGTCAAGGTGGGGGGGGGAGTTGGTCATCTACATGAGTCGTAGTATGACGACACTTTCACCATGGCTATCGGAACACGTCCCTACAGCTTAAGTCCTTGGGGATTACATGGGTGCAGGGGTTTTTTTTGGCTCTGGAAAACTATCTCTCGCGTACTCAATACATGGGCATGATTCGTTTTTATTTCTTTACCCCCTGTGAGAGTATGTGTGTATCCGTCCTCGTCCGCATAATCATCATCTACACCACAACACAGCTCAGCTTTCTCCCAACCCCTTTCCTTTCTTTCCCTCTAATCTGCCTCTCTTCTTCGGGACGTTAAATGACAACAGCCCTTTGCGGCTTGTCCGACGTCGGCTTCTGGTACTCGTCATCAGGCGTGTACAGCCACCTCTCCACCCCCCTGGCCGTCAGGACGGCCACGCGGATCACACCGCCCGAGCTGCCGTCGAACCGGATGGCCTCGCGCAGGCTCGTCTTGACAAAGTCAATGGCCTCGGACTCCTCCATGTTTTCCTTCCAGTTCTTCTGGCACAGCGCGCGGATGTACGTCGATCCAGAACCGCTGATGGTGAAGGGCTCCTTGTGTAGCGATCCGCCCATGGGGATCGAGTAGACCTCGCCGCCGTACCGGGGGTGGTATCCTCCGACGATCAGACCGGCACTAGGAACAGAGGTATATCTGTCAGCACACACTCTCTCCCTCTCCTCTCTCTCCTTCTCTCCCGCAGCATCTCCCGGTCGCTGCCTCCTGGCTCATCTCCTCCCTCTGGATGGAGGACACACTCACGAAAGCATATCCTTGTTGGCGTAGCAGATCTCGGAAAAGATGGCAGCAGACTGTCCCGTAGTAGGCGGGGTGCCGTGGTGGACAGCCTGGAGGCTGAGGTGCCTGGCCACGATGTCGGCAATGGCCTGCGTGTCAGCGGCGGATCCGGATCGACAGCACCACACCAGGTCGTGCACCTTGGTCAGCTTGTCCGTCACTCGGTTGGCGATGATGGGACCCGTAGTCGTTCGAGAGTCGGCGCCTATATCAGACAGTCGATACATTGTTAGCCGCCACATGTATGCATACGCGCACATGCATATATATACTTGTGTATATCGCAACACCTAGGGAAACATACCGAGAATAACTCCATCCTTGAATGAAACCGCCATACTAGATTAATTCATCCATCAGTAACAGCGCGCCCCTCAGCTCCCCCCTCCCGCGCATTGGAGCGACAAGGATCATGAACAACGTACATCGAAGTACCCAGACTAGAAGCACAAAACAAGTTAGCCACAAGATGATATACCAAGTCTCCCGGAGTTGCGAAACCTACTCAACCTCGCCTGCCTTGAGAGCATGCATATCGACGTGGATGCCATCTAGCCCACCACAAACTTCGGTCAGCCTGGTCCGTCCATCCATGTGCCCCGCCGTTCCCCCGCCGCCGTTCGCCGTTGGCATACCTGGCGTCAACTCGCCGCTGCGGCCGAACTCCATATTTGCTGATGGGGAAGAGGGAAGGAATCGGTGTGTATATGTGTATGATTATCGGACGGGAGGGGTCAATCGTCAGGGTGCTGTCGTCGATGTCGTCGTGCACGCCTCGGTTTCTTTAGAAGTGAAAGTGGGTTGGTTGGGAAGCTTGCTTGGTCAAACAAACGACGTAGCCTACGTAGCGGCTCCAGCCAAAGCTCAGGCAGCTCTCGGAACGCGCAGGCCGTTTGGCTGGGGAGCGGTTTGCTTATCGGCACGTGACTCTTCGCCTGATCCTTATCGCTGCTGAGAGGTCTACGATGCCATCACGCTGGGTGAGTTGTCTTTTGTTTTTGTTTTTGTCTTCTCGTTCTACTTCTTTACTGAATCCTATATCTCTAACATGGTTAGTCTCTTGAGCTTGAACTGCAGCTATATATAGTAGAGATGGTGTGATTATCCTATAAAGATTATGACTGTTAGACTGTCTACGTCGTCACTGGGCTTCACCACCAGTCGCCAAACTACCCTGAACATGACATGACAATTCTATCGACGACTTTATTCTCTAAACGTGTCTTCCTCATTGCTCACCGATGCATTATGAATATTTACTTACCTGTTCTCTCCACCCCGTGTCTAAGGCGCATGGGAATATGATTACAGAGGAAGAATATCTGCACAGGTACGCTCCAACATGAACAATACTTTCGTGTTATTCGACACACGTACATGGGACATATCGAAACACTGATATGATGAAAATCAGCCCATCTTCTTTTTTCTTGCCTCTATTACTTCTATAAGAAGAAGAAAAATACAGAAAAAAAATACACGCTATGCTTATATCACACACTGTTACAAAACCCCCATCGTGAGACATAGTACCGGACCAGCGCTACTACTCCTTCCCCCTGTGCAGTTCGGCATCCAGCTCCTCAGCCTTGGCTGCCGCGCCAGCAGCATGCTCAGACTTCTCAGGGCTGCCCTCCTCGCCGCACCCGCAGTCGTAAAAGTCGCCAAGGTTGTTGCAGTCGAAGACGGGCTTCTCCAACCTCTCGTTGACCAGGTTGTGCACGAAACACAGCCACCCGGCCGCGGTGTTGCGACTGCTCGTCTGGGGCGGGTACTCGGCCAGCAGGGCGCGGAAGTGGCGCGCGCAGTCGCCGCAGGGGTACAGCCTGCCGAAGAGGTGGATGAAGGTGTCGAGGGTGCGGCGGTCGTCGTCGCTCGGCTTCTCGGGGAATCGAGCCATCATTGTATGCATGAATTTCCAGG
Source organism: Geosmithia morbida (assembly GCF_012550715.1). NCBI lineage: Eukaryota > Fungi > Ascomycota > Sordariomycetes > Hypocreales > Bionectriaceae > Geosmithia > Geosmithia morbida. Next base: position 281,572 of record NW_023336193.1, read on the forward strand.
TTGCGCGACCGAGTTCGGCTCTGCGATGGAACGTTAGCAAAACATCTCTCCTCTCATCCTCTCTTTCTCTCTCTCTCTCTCTCCCATGTTAAGAACGTGGGCTTTGAAAAGAGAAAGAGAAGAAGAAAAAAGTCCATACTTTAGAGTTGCATTCTCCAGCTTGGGAGCGATAGAATCGCCCTCGAACATAGCCGGCGGTATCGAATCCAAATCCATTACGAATCCCCCGGATGTCTCCTTATCCTGCTCCGATGATGACGGCGGCGGCGGCGGCGACGGCGGGGGAGTATCTGGTGGAGGAGGGGTCCGTCCGAGATCTAGGCCCAGTGCCTGCTCATCGCGGGGAGCCGGCGGACTCGAGAACATGTACGATAGGCTCAGGAACACGGCCAGTGCTAATAGAATAGTCAGGGCGAGATGTCTACTTCGTGCCATGGTTGATTCTGCCCTCGAGGAGGTGCGTGTTGATATCGTAGAGGGGCAAGAACCGAGAAAGAGGAAACGACAGAGATGAGAGCTAGAAGAGTTGGAGAAGAAAAAAGAGGAGGAAGGTGCAGAGACGAGAAACAAGCTTCTCCAGATGGTCAGACAAGGAGGTGTTTCATCGGCGCCCCGACAGTGCTCGCTACCTATCGTGGGAGAGAGACAGTGGCATGATGCTGCTGGCCGTTGCCTTCTGGTGGTTCTATCCAGCTATTCACGTGTCGATGATGACTAAGCAGATCTACCTTTGTAAAATCACGACAAGACAACCAAGCTTGACGGGGTACAAAGGAAAAAAAGAAAAGAGAAAAGATAAGAAAGATGTTCTGCTTTGAGCAATGATTGCTTTGATCGATAGCCTCATATCCAAACATGATCTATAATATCTCAGCACAGCCTCGTTTGCGCAAAAGAAGAAACTGTTTCGGCGTAGGTGGAAGCCACCTGTTGACCTGATACGAGGCGTTCACGGCGCTTCAAGATACGAAAGGGACAACATGTCGATTCGATTCAAGGACGACCGCTTTCTCCATCTTGATGGAGAGGTTTGGGCCGGGTGCATTCAGAACAGTTGATTAGTTCTTTGCCAAGGTTCAATATTGCCATGGTCAGGTCGCTCTCTTGGGTCACCGGTGGGTGTCCTTGGTCCAACTGGCGGTGTTCGTGGTTCAGGTGAGTGAAGAAAGTTTCTATCGGATACGCCGTATTATACAACGAAGACAGGATCTTTGAGCTTGCTTTGCAATTGCCCAACTGTACTAGTATATTACCTGTACAGCGTGATACCAGTATTTCTACAGGTACAGATAGTAAGTATTAGGTAGTAGAGAGTTCGAAGCCTACGAACATGTCGGTGCTTCTCATCCGTGATTCACATGCTCCAGTCTGGTTACCCTATACCTTTTTCTCTCGTCTTGCCTAGGATCGGCTGAGGGCTGGAAAAGAAAAAAAAACCTGAGGTTGGGTTAATACTTGATAAATTGTACTAATAGTATATGGATGTGCTCCTACCATGGTGGTCGGTCAGGTGTACCTTGGCGTCAGGAGAGGGAGAAAGCCTACGACTACTAGTACAGGTACAGGTACAGAACATATGGAGGTGTGATCTCTCCTTTAGGCCTTGCGCGAGCATCAATTGGCAATCTAGCCGTGCATGTTACTAGTACGAGCGATACTACGGAGTATCGACGGAGAAATATGTAATTCGATGGATTGTGACCAATGGACCCGGGACCCAGGACCAAGACAGGGTGTTAGGTTTCAGGGGTGAGGAGGGGGGGGGGGGGSGGGCCCGGGCACGCGKGKMSGGRGATTGGGGGSGGGCAAGTGTTAGATGGGGATGGGACCTTGGCAAGAGGGATTTAGCAGTACGAGTACTTGTACGGAGTAATCTGTACACAGATGCGGGTAGCATTAATATGGCCGTAAGGACTAAGGGGAAATGTGTCTCCTATCGTTTACGGTGCTCGTGTGGTAGAGCGGGTAATAATAATAATAATACGAAGAAGTTCTGGCTTTATTATTATTATTATTATTATTATTATTATCATCATCATCATCACTATCAATATCGCTGCTGTCATCATTATTGATTCTTGCTCCGTACTTTTTTGGGATGAAGATGCTTTTACTATCTGCATAGTGCTATTATGGCAGTGAAGCGGTAATGCTATCCGCAGTACATGTACACGATGAATCCCGGCATGTACATGTACGAGTAAGGAGGTGATGGAACCATCCATCGACACCTTGTAGCATTATTATGTTATACGCGGTAGAGAACAAGTCAGAAGAAGGCTGGTGGCGTGTTTCCGTCTTGAACATGGCTGAACGGCTCGGTCATTGGAATGTGATCACGGACGGACCGTTGCATGAGAGCGAGACTTTTCGAGACGAACAGGCTGTGCGTGTGTCTCTTACCAGTAGCAGCAGCAGTCTGTATCACTCGTAGTATTTACTGGCTAGGACCTCGGAAGGGTGAAGGAAGATGAAAGACACTCCCGAGCCGAGACAAAGGCCGGTGGGGACGGACGGTACGGGAGTACAGCAGCAATACTGATGGTATGGTCAGTTGATAGTTTTACTCACAAGCTGATAACGTGTCGGCTCTGCTCGTAGGACCTACCACATGCCCTCATCTCGCACCATCCCTCTATCCCTCTTCTCTGCTCTCATGATGATGGCGCGTTCACTCGTAATACCCGATGCCACGTGGATGGCCGGTGCATGTAATCCGTAGGTCGTAGACGATATTCTACAAGTACAACGATGCTGCTCGCATCAAGGTCCGAGGGGCGACAACTACAGTTATGACGAAGAGCAAGAGATCAGAGATCAGTGTTAACTCAGTTTGGTATACATAGTCGCGTGTATCGGCACGAGTACCCGCACACGGTCGTATGCAATCTGTAGCCTGTGGACGTATGATCTGTATGTACAGATTACAGTAGAGAGTGTACCCGAGCCCATATGTAGTGATACCTGCTACGTAGCATCTTCATGCAAAGACAACGCTAAAGTCCAAAGTCCAAGCCTCGTCATGGTTGTGGCGGACCGATGGGGGCTGCATTCGCGATCGGCGTGATATTACGAGTACACGTACGAATACAGAGAAATTAATACCATATCCCAGGAGCACAAGTACACGTGAAGTAAGGGCTGTAGATGTAATCTGCACTGCTCGTAATCTGTACAGATTACTAGTAGGGATATTCTGTACAGTATTACTCGTACCTATGTAGCAATGTGAGTGCCAGCATCATCTCATCCCTCGCAAAAGACATGGATCGAAGTGATGACAACTCATAGCAATCTCTGCTCAGGCGGCCATGGCGACTGATGATGGGGCCATCAACTCAACCCCCCCTCCCTCTTACAGGATCCCTACAGGACTTCTACGAGAACGGCCAAGTATGAGAGTACCCGTCCATAACGAGGGCGGATAGACTCTATTACTCGACAACCTGTAACCTGTACAGATTAGATGCAGAGGTTAGTAGGCTAGTAGGCTAGGGCGGTACAGATCTAGGGCCTGACGGTTAGAGGATGGATGGATGAAAGCCCGCAAAGCCAAGAGCCTGGGGGAAAAAGTGTGCTAAGCAGCTAAAGCGTGCTAAAGGGCGTTAAAGCAGGTACCAACGGAGATTATGTATGCCGCAATCAAACTTTTCTGCGCCTGCCAATCTGTGCATATCGCAACTCTGTGCGTACCAATCCTGCACAGTTACTTGTAGTGAGTCCGAGATGGGGGGGGCGGTATTATCGTACATATACAGTAACATCGTCTCCAGATGCTGGTGGGCTTGCAGCATTACAGCAGCAGGCAATTTGATTCTTATCCCAAACACTGACAGTCGCTCCTCTTGGGGTCTTTGGTGACGATAATAATAACAATAATAATAATAGTAATACTCTGCACCTTGTGTACGGTCCGACGGCGACCCAATCGCGCTCAGCCACTAAACAATGCAGTAATATTATTCCTTAATTTACCCGTCCCGCCGCCGCACCCCCTTCTAGCCCTGGCGACTCCCGACAGTGAGTGGTAGGAGGGGTACCGTGATCTGTCCCCATCCGTAGACGGCATCTCCTAGAAGGATCAGGTACCTCCTTAACACCTGTTCCTGGATCGGTCTGTTCCTGACCCGTCGCCCTTCTGTCGCGTCGATAGTGTGATTATTGTCAATAGAATTTTCTTCAACGTCCATACACACCCTCCCCACCCCACCCCCTTCCCTCTCTCTCAAGTACAGGTTGTACCTCCCATGTCACACCCCATGACGCAATCTCGCGACCTGGGTATACCCTGGTCATCGTCATCCAACAACCCCTGTAGTGCGACCAAGGCACGAGTCTGTGTGTGCGTGGGTTGCGGTGGCAACTCTGTACGATATTGTCTCTTCTTCTTTCCTCCTTCTGCAGGAGAGAGAGAGAGAGAGAGAGAGAGAGAGGGGAGAGGGGAGAGGGCTGACCCTTGCAAGTATCATTGCATTGCCCGTCGAGGCTGTTGTTTCACCTTGGCATTCTTGGTATGTTTGCTGGTGGATTCTCTGCCCTGTGCCACTACGCGCGCGCCTCGTCGTGGCTCGCACGTCGTCGTCGTCGTCCAAGGCCCGCAACGCGTTCCTCTACTGGCCTGTACTCGTAGGTCTACCCGTAGTCTCGTACGGAGCAGCCATACGTTGGCACATTGCTTGCTAGCATGGAATGACCGGGACTGCGGCAGGGCGGTTGGCTACGCCTGACAATTCGCGGCTTGTCTCTGGGATGGCAAGAGCTAAGCTGCCAATACTCTTGTGCACCATTCTGCAACTTGTGTTTTATGACATCCTGTACCCTACGCCGTATAGAGAATACCAGCCACGCTGCAACTATCCTCGTTGAGTGCATACGCTAGCAGGAAAGAGAGAGGGAAAGAGAAGAGCATCCCGTATTGACCTGATTCCCCAAGCACATGCGAGTACTTGTACGCATCCTCACGAATACGAGCCTACCTAGCTGTACTCGTACACTGCTGGAGCACTCCCTACAGCCACAGCGTATGGGTACAGGCAGAGTACGGAGTATTATCACGTAAATTACTGCTCATGGCTGAGGCAGGTGCAGCCAACGCCCACTTACTCTATATGTACTTCGCGTTACGGAGAAATACCTCATCGGTACACGCCCCATGCTGAACCCCACTCTGGAGGCCTGACCAAGGAAGGAGGATCCCGACACTACCCATATAAAACGCGTTTTGACGTCCCTCCATTGGCTTCCTCCCCTTGGACTAACCGTCTCTGATGGTACTACGCCGGTATATGTAGGTACGCTGTAGGTACCATCTCCAATGCCCCTGTAGCTCACCTGTAGCTCACCTGTAGCTCACCTGTAGCTCCCCTGTAAGTCCTCGGACTCCCTGTACTCGTAGTACGAGTACACCAACTGCCCCTCACCCCCCCTGTTTGCTCGAGTGTTTCCAACAGCACACAATTCTTCTGCTCATTTCCCTCCTTTGGCTCCGTTTTGGCCCATGACCTGTTTCTCCCTCCCATTCCCTTCTCCTTCCCCCCCCATCTTTCATTCCTTTCTATCCTCTCACTTCTCAATCTGTTTCCATTTTGGCTTGTTTTTCTTGCCTATCCGCTCTTTTTTTTTGGCCTTTCGCCTTGCCCATGTTACGGCATTAATAAATCTTAGCAACTGGTCTGTCACACCTTGTATGCCCCCCCCCACAAGCCCGATCCCAACTGGTCACACACATGCTTGCCAGTTCCTCTCTCCTCCTCCCTTCTTGCTCTTTTCCCTCTCCTTCTCCCTCTCCCCTCCTTCTCTCGATGCCAACCCGTCGAGCATACTGACAAGATCCTCCCTCGCGTAGGTGCCGTTGTTGTTGTTCTTTCTCCTTGATCGACGTACTCGGGTCTCTCGAGTTGCTCTCGGTCGTTCCTTCAACTTGCACTTCTTTTCTGCCGCAGCGGGCATCTATCGAATGTAACGGGGCTATAGACCGGTTTGACGGGTATCTCGCCATATTTAATGTTTGGTTGACGACGGAATCTCTTTTCGACATCTACCATCCGAGTTACCTTACGATTACCACGATCCATTCGCATCCGATTGCTCGCTTTTGACGAATCGTCGACAAAACAACTCTCGACGGTTTCTCGTCAAGTCGCTCATTTATCTCCACCTATATTGTTGCATTATTCATATAACACACTCTCTTGTGAAATGTGCGTTGGCCCGATTCTGGCTCTGGATTGGTTTGCCCGGTATTCGTCTTTGGATGGACTCCCTGCCTGCCACGACCTTGGTTACTGACGCATGTTGCACGGCAGATTTCACTTCGCTCGTTTCCTAGACGACTCGTCGCACACTCGTTCGCCAGGCCTTTAGTCGAGGCACCCACATTCGCTTTTGTACATCACCAAAATACAACTCAACCGCCATGCACTCCAAGTCGTTGGCTCTGGCCGTGGCCTTTGCCTTCTCCGTCTCCACCGTGGCAGCAGACGCCATTCATCCGCGCATCTACTATCCTCGCGAGGTCAAGCGCCAGTACAACAGCGACAATGACGCGGCCAAGCGGGACCTGTTCAGCGACCTGTTCGGTACCGGCAGCAGCAGCACCGGTACCCCCACAACCCCCGGCACGATCGAGTGGTCTTCTTCCGACGATTCCATCGTGATTGCGCCTACCGGCATCGTTATCCCTGGACTGATCGACACCACGACTGCCGACGCCTCCTCTGCCAAGGTCAACGGGACTTCAACCACGACCGACAGCACGACTGCCACTGGCAGCGCGACCGCCACCGACGTCGCGACAACCACCGACAGCACCACCGAACAGTCTACCACTGCCCTGGACACTACCACCGACGAGGGCTCGACAGTGTCTTCTGATGCGTCGACCACCGCGACGTCCGCAAGCGCGACCAGCTCTGACACCGTTGCCGGAACACCGAGCGACACTGCCAGTGACACTACCCAGGACTCGACCCCCACCACGCCCGCCAGTGCCACCAGCTCTGCCGAGGCTGCTTCCGCCAACGCCAACGCCACCACTGCCGCCGCCACCCCTTCGGAGACGACGTCGGCTGGTGGTCTCCTTGACCCGCTGCCCACCCTCATCAGCGAAATTCTCAGCGACGCCCCCACTGCTAACTCGTCGACGACCGCTACGCCCACATCGACCAGCGATCTGCTGACGTCGGCCTCACCCACCTCGGTCGGTCAGTCGACCGAGACGACGCCCAGTGGCACCCAGGCGACGTCGCCCATTAGCTCGGCCACCGACTCGACCTCTCCATCTGGCACTCCGACCACGCCCATCTCGAGTACTATCTTCAGCGAGTCTCCCAGCACCAGCTTGAGCGAGACCCCCAGCACCAGCTTGAGCGAGACCCCCAGCACCAGCTTGAGCGAGACCCCCATCACCAGCTTCAGCGAGACCCCCAGCACCGTCTCTGCCACGAGCAGCCCCAGCCTCACCAGCTCGCCGTCCAGCGGTGTCGTGACGCCCACTTTGCCCAGTTCGACGCTCTCGCCCTCGTCGTCGCCCTCTACGCAGATCCCCAACACGCCTCTGCCCTCGTCGTCGCCCTCGTCATCGCCCTCGTCGTCGCCCTCTACGCAGATCCCCAACACGCCTCTGCCCTCGTCGAGCCCCTCTGCTACACCCTCCATCACCCTGTCGTCGTCACCTCAGTCCGTCGTCACCCCGACCAGCACACTCCCTGTCTCGAGTGAGACGCCTACCGTCATCTCGACGTCTTCGGACACGCTCACGCCCATTCCGGTCCCAAGCACTTCGACCACCGAGGAGGCGACCAAGTCCACCGTGACGAGCATCAGGCCCACGGCCACCTTCTCCAACACGGATGACTGGCTCCCCACCAGCATCGTGGCTGACTCTACGTCGTTCACCTACACGCCCCCCACGGCTGTGCCGACCAACACCGAGCCCGAGCCTCTGCCCACCGACATCCCCCAGGTCATCCTGCCCAACAACCCCGACAAGGAGCAGCCGGAGGATACCACCGAGATCCAGATCGCCTTCGACTACTTCCTCAACTACAACCACGTCGCCAAGAACACGGTGGCCGCCGCCCAGATCTTCACCTACCTGCCCATGGCCCTGGCCTACGCCGGCGGCTTCACGACGGACAAGGTCCAGGTCACCATGCTGGTGCCGTACGACACGCGCAAGGAGTGGGGCTACGTGACGACGATTGCCAAGGTCTACTACCCCAAGAGCAAGGTCGACCAGCTCACCGTCGATCTCCAGCAGCCCAACTCGGACCTGTACAACGACCCGAAGGTGCTGGTGCGCGAGCTGACCAAGGATATCAATCCCAACGTCGACATCTGGGGCAACATCATCGGCAGCAACAGTGAGAACAACAACAACAACGGCGGAACCGACGGATCCGATGTTGACAACGGCAGCAACGACGCCCTGGACACGGGTAGCGATAACAAGTCGTCGTCGAAGCAGCAGGCCACCACGGCTGGTATCGCCGTCGGTGCGCTGGGTCTGAGTGTCATGTACGGTGCGGCCATGTTCATCGTGGCTCGCCGCTACAAGCGCAAGCGCCAGGCTCACCGCCGCACAAGCTCTGTCACGGGTAGCGACGCCTCGTCGGATATGAGGTTCAATGGAAACGGCAGCCCTGCTCTGATGGGCGGTGCTCTGAACCCCCAGAGTGCTTCGACGTACGGCGCCAACGGACGTACGAGTCAGAACAGTAACGGGCACTCGGCTCGCACCGCCAACATCTCGGCTCCTATCGCGACGGAGAACTCTCTAGGATGGAACTAGATGACCATGGATGCTACGTCTTAACAGTCCTCACCACCAACCACGCTCCCACGCCTCATCCCCCCCCCCCTCCGTCCCAAGACCGAACAAACACCTCTTTGGAAAGAATACAGGAAAAAGAAGCTCTTATAAAACCTTTCGAGAAACATGTTTCGAATCCAATCTCTTGCACCGCTTTCCCTTTTTCCTTCTGTATTGTCCTTTTTTTCTCTTTTAATTATCCTTCGATACCCTTGCGGGAGGAACAATATAAAAACTGGTTTCGCAAAAAAACAAAAACAAAAAAACTAGCTAGGCCTCTCGCAAGCCACCACCGAGACGGACCAAGACTCAGTTGACGTAGGTCACGATGGGCACGGCTGGTTTCGGTGTCCTTATGAGAGGGGACCGTGTTTCCTCCCTGCACGCTATTCAACCCATTCTTTACCGCCACGATGTCTGGTGTCAGTTTTTTTGGCTTACGAGACGCTTGTCGGTCCCTTTTATACAATTATACTCTTTTCTATTTTTATACTTGGACCTGATTTGAGGTCGGCGAGCAGAGCAAATGTTTTTTATGTTGTTTCATATATACTTTTTTTTATTTGTATCCCTACAATGGAGAGAGAGGACTTGACTCCCCAAGGAAATGGATGAGCAAATGGGAGGAAGATAGGTAGGGAGATGACAATGTTTCTTTGGGGGGCTCCCGTCAAAATCACATGGCCTCTTTGTTTCTTTCCAAGTCTCTTTTTCTTTATAACGACTTTCTTGTGTGTCTGGTGTATGTAGAGTACTCTTTTTACATCTTATCATTATTTCTTATATACCTTTCTTCGCTACCTTATCCTACATATTCCTTTCTTCTTCTCTTTTCCTCCTCTGGTCTTCCTTGTATTAGCAGAATTAGTTGAATGGACGGGTTGGCGTCTCGTTCTGTATGCCATGCCACGTCAGCCAGCGGTGCGAGGAGGCGCTCGGGACAGGAAACCCCCTCGGAGGGACAGTGACGGTTGTATGAGCATTGAATGCAATGTGAGACATAGTGCGAAGTAGGAAGGTAGCGAGAAAAGCCCCCGGCAGGGCCCCCCGGGAGAGATGATCGTGTCTGCATGGATATTCAACAAAGGGTATATCAAGTATGGCTCGGTTGCCGCGTGTCTCTTAGCGGTATCTGCCTCTCCCCCTACGATCTCCACGATACCCCCCGGTACCACCGCCACCACCACCGTACGGACCTCCCCAACGATTATCACCACCGCCGCGTTCACGCCACCTCCGGCCTCTGCCTCTGCCGCCACCACCGCCAGCTGCGGGAGGAGGACGAGGAGGGGGGGGACCATCCCTATCGTCCCACCTCGGTCTGGGCGCACCTCCGCCGCGGTTAGAGATGGGGGGGATAGGAGGCGGGGGTATATCCTCGTCCACCTCGACCTCTACGTCCTCGAATTCCTGGGAGAAGTAGGCCGCCACCATGTCCCTCTCGCGGGCGGCGGCCTCAGGGTCGAAGACGAAGCGCATGGCCGGGTCCTGAGTCGGCGTGGGGGAGCGATGGTGCTGCTGCTCGGCGCACTTGGTGCACGGGAGCGGGGCAGGGGGTTGAGGTAGGTGGTGGGACTCGCCGTTGAGCTGGATCTTGACGTGCATCAGGAGGGAGAGGTCGAGGCGCGGGCCGAGCTTGGTGGACTTTAGGTGCTGGATGTACAGGTCTAGCAGGTCGAGCATGGTGGACAGGACGGCTGGACGGCTGTAGAATTGGCGTTTGCGGCGGGTGAAGGATGTGAGCGGGTCGGAGTCGGGTTCTGAGGGAGGGTCGGCGTTCGAGGCCGAGGAAGGAGGAGGAGGAGGAGGAAAGAGTTTGAGAAGTCGGAGGGTGAGCTCGGTGACGGCCATGACCATGGAGAATGTTGTGCGCTTGATGGGCACGAGCGTCTTGTACATGTCTATCGTCATGGCGTAGGCCGTCGAGAAGATTTCCGGCGTCTGGTCGGGAGGGACAGAGGCAGAGGCAGAGGCAGTCTGGTCCCGGGGGATGATCTCTCGCAGGACCTTGACCAGCATCTTTTGGGGGTATCGCGTCCGGAAGTCGAAGCCAATCGTCTCGAGGATCAGCCGTTCTAGGCCAATGATGATCTTCCCGGGTGCTTCAAACATCTTTTTTTTTTAAAAAAAAATAAAAAATAAAAATTTTGGTCCACATTGTCAGTCTATAGGATATTGGGAGGGAAGAGATACTGTAGGGGAGAGGGAGAGAGGGAGGCTCGGAGAGAGGGAGGCTCGGAGAGAGGAGAAAATCCTCCAGAGAGGGGGTTCGTTCATACCTTGTCGTCAGGCGTGACATGCTTCCCCTCGTTCCGAACGGTATACGCGGCCGCCAGAATCTCCTTGGACTTCTTGATGGTGTCCTCGACCTTGCAGGCGACGAAGAGGGAGGCCAGGGCGGAATCCTGGTAGCTCGCCCCGGCGCCGCCGCAGTCTGCCTGCCGCAGACGGAAGTGGTGGTAGTAGACGCATGCGGTGTCGAAGGTCCGTACCGGTAGGCGGAGCTGCTGTCTCACGCTGTCGATTAACTGCACGGCCTGGATTCGGTGGACGTCTGGCGTCGCCTCCGATGCTGCTGCCGGTGCGTGATCTCCACTGTTTCCGTTGTAGCTGCCATTGCTGTGGCTCGACGTCGTCGCTGCCGCCGCCGCCGTCGTCGTCGCCGTCGCCGCAGTGTATTGGGTCGAACTCTTTATGTGGCCTGGGTGAGGACCTATCCTGGCGTTTTCCCCTAGGGAGGATGCAGCTGCCTGGGCGTATGTGGTGTGTTGTGGTTGACGGCTGTCCGAGTGCGCCATGGCGGTGACGAGCGGTGGAGGCGGAAGTGGTCTGAGGAAGGGATGGTGGGAAATGTCGAATCTTAGAAAGTCGGGGGGAAGAGACTCGTTGCTGTTGATGCAGTTATTGCCGTTGCTCTGCTGCGGCGCATCGCCGGGGATCTGGTAGTATGCAAATGCGCATGGTTATCTCCTCGGTTGGGAGAGCCACTCAGGCACACACACACGCGCACAGACTGGGGCGGTGGCGTAGTTGGGAGCGCGTCAGACTGAAGTTCAAACTTCAATCAAAGAATAATCTGAAGGTCACCGGTTCGATCCCGGTTCACCCCATGCACTTGATTTTTATTATGTATATATATATATATATATATATTATTTTTTATATATCTTTTTTTATATATTTTATATCTATATTCTATATTCTATTCTATATTTATTTAAAAGTTTCTTCAATTTTGCTCTTTCTTGCTGCGATCCCATTCCGGGAAATCTTTCCTGTGCTATCCCATGCACAATCAATCACATGACTTTATCTAGTTGATTGAATTCTATATTACTTCATTGCTAGTTCAAACGGTGGGCTTAACGGTTAGAAAGAGTTGGAAGATGTATCTATTTGTATGCCGATAGGAGAGTCTAAGCGAGAAAGAAACTGCCGCTGTCCCGGCGTTTGTCTTGGGTATTCAGCAGGAAGTCGATAAGAAGGGCAAGAAGAAAAGAAGCTAGAAACCAGAAACTAAACGAATACGCCCCGTGTAATTCATTTCCCGTCAACGCCTCTATATCCAGTATCCAGGACCTGTCACCTCTGCCGTGACGTGATGGTTATGACCGAATCCATGAGCCAGTGTGTGTCGGTCGAGCGGGTCATTGCCGTCGATAAAGTTGAAATGTATCTACCGTGAACTCTCTAGTGACTGTCAGCCCTGATGCGATGTGATGGTGATGGTGTATGATTTCTTTTTCTTTTCTTTTCTTTTTTTTTTTTTTTTTTGAA